>NW_016107922.1:173311-176898 GCF_001604975.1 Cebus imitator | reverse complement strand
GAAGTTTTGCTCCTATCACCCAGGCTGGAGTGCAAAGGCACGATCTCGGCTCACTGCAACCTCTGCCTCCCGGGTTCAAGTGATTCTCCCGCCTCAGCATCCTGAGTTGTTGGGATTACAGGTGTTGCACCCCCACGCCTGGCTAATTTTTGTATTTTTACTAGAGACAGGGCTTCACCATGTTGGCCAGGCTGGTCTGGAACTCCTGACCTCAGGTGATCCACTCGCCTCCCCTCCCTTTTCAACTGTGAAAGAGAAAACAACAGAGGGAAAGCACTGAGGGGAGGGAAGGAAGCAAACGATACTGCCCGTTTAGGAAGTGGAATAGTGGTAGAAGGTGCCCTGATAAAGCCTCAGAACGGAACTAATGAACTTGAAACCGCTGGCATGCACATTGGCATTTTCAGATTTCAGAGAAGACGCACCGGTGGGGACGAGTATCTTGTAGGGAAGGGAAAAACGTCAAGCCTCCCTTTGTCCTGTGCCTAGGACAGGCTCCAAATCCTTCTGTTCACTCCCATTTGAGATCATGTGAACTTCTGTTTGATTTAAGCACGTGATTCTTTTTCTTTCATCAGCCCTGGGTGTCTGTGATGGGCAAGGCACTTGTCTGTTTGCTGAGAGCTGTACAAGGAAGACTAGCCATAGCATCTGACCTTAAGGAGCCCACACTAGTGCAGGGAAAGTGAGACATGGATGGAGAGAGTCTTTGGCAGGTAGGAAGTGCTGTCTTCTGAGACTGGGAAGTCTTCTATCTAAGAGAGCAGGGAATGCTCTGTGGAGGAGGGGGTGTTTGAGAGGTCCCTCAGTAGAACGGCAGGATTTCATGGGGAGATGAAAAAGTTATTCCAAAAAGTGAGCTTCCTTTTTTTCTTATCTTAGCTCCCACTGGCAGAAAAGGAGCAGAGTTCCTCCTTCCACCTTGAGCCAGAGTTTTTCAGGCAAAGCACCTCACTGCTGGGAGATGGAAGCTTAGAGGGTGAGAAAGAAGGATGATTTAGAAGGATAAGTACATGCCCAGTGCGGTGGCTCACGCCTGTAATTCCAGCACTTTGGGAGGCTGAGGTGGGCGGATCACAAGGTCAGGAGATTGAGACCATTCTGGCCAACATAGTGAAACTTCACCTCTACTAAAAAATAAAAATAAAAAGATAAAAACAGCTGGGCATGGTGGCTAACACCTGTAGTCCCAGCTACTCCGAAGGCTGAGGCAGGAGAATTGCTTGAACCCAGGAGGGGGAGGTTGTGCCACTGTGCTACAGCCTGGGTGACAGTGTGAGACCTCATCTCAGGAAAAAAAAAAAAAAAAAAAAAAAAAAGCATGGTCCGATAGGAGTTCAGTCCATCCCTTCCAAGCATTCTAAATGGCACACCTGTGACTGCCACCAGTTCAGTTTATTATGACTCCCATGGGTATTCAGCTTTAAGCAATCTCCAGGGATATCCCAAGCCATGAGTAGCCTAAAAGCTCCCAGGATGCCTGAACTGGCACAAAAGCCCATCCTATCTATACATTGGATAAGAGAGGCAAGAAGGAAGAACAGAGTGGTTAGAACAAATGTGATTCCTGGGCTGCATCTATAATCATGTGGACCTACTGAAGACAGGAGAGCCTTGATGTTCCTGCCCCTCTTCTATACTAAGGGACTGGTTTGGAACTAACCCAGTCTTCTGGAGAAAAGCTAAGGAGATCCATGGATTGGGATGTCCTAGAGCTGGAAGATGTCATCCTGGGTTCTGGGGTTTCTTTCTTTTCTTTCTTTTTTTTTTTTGAGACAGTTTCACTCTCCTTGCCCAGGCTGGAGCACAATGGCACGATCTCAGCCCACTGCAACCTCCGCCTCCTGGGTTCGAGCGATTCTCCTGCCTCAGCCTCTGAGTAGCTGGGATTATAGGTATGCACCCTCAGGCCTGGCTAACGTATTTTTGTATTTTTAGTAGAGACGGGGTTTCTCCATGTTGGTCAGGCTGGTCTCAAAGTCCCGACCTCAGGTGATCCGCCTGCCTCAGTCTCCCAAAGTGCTGGGATTACAGGCATGAGCCACCGTACTGGCTTCTGGGGTTTATTTCTAGGCTAATAGCTCATAGTGAGTTTTAAGAAAATTATATATCTTTTACTATATATATTTTTTAAAGATGGCGTTTCACCATGTTGGTCAGGCTGGGCTTGAACTCCCGACCTCAGGTGATCTGCCCTCCTTGGCCTCCAAAGTGCTTGGATTACAGGCGTCAGCCAACATGCCCAGCCTATCTTTTACTTTTTAACTAATTCCAGACTGATTTGATATTTTCTCCCTGTCAGAAAGAAGGAAATTCAGATTGGGTGTGCTGGCCCCACCCACAGTCCCAGCACTTTGGGAGGCCAAGGTGGGAGGATCACTTGAGCTGAGGAGTTTGAGGCTGCAGTGAGCACCACTGCCCTCCAGCCTGGGCGACACAGCTGTCTCTACAAAAAAAAAGGAAATTAAAATGCGTCTTGATAAAGTTGCAAATCTACTTCCCCATCAATTTCTCATAATACAATGGCTACAAATCGGGTGGTGTTTCCCTTAATTGATTGGCATGTGTATGTTCAGCAGTAGCCAGAAATTCTGTGTAATAAAAACAGACAAAACCAAGATGGGAATATGCAGAAGAAATCTCTAGTTACCAAGGCACTGCAAAATAAAGTCTACAATTGCCACATCACAATCACTGCCAAAACAGAGATTTCTAGAGTCCTGCTGTAACACGCAGGAAGACTCGTTCCCTAAGCCAATTCAGGCTGAATTCTTGAAAGTCTCTGGGAAACACAGCAATTATAAACAGGGGTTCTCTGGACTTACATTCTCATATGCACTACATCTAAGAAAAATTTATAAAACATATATATTATGTATATAAATATATATGAAAATACACACACACACACACACACACACACACACACACACACACATTCTGTAGGACTTGATTCTTTGAACAGCAGACCTTAGGGCTGAGTGCTCTGCACTCGACAGGACTAAATGCTGTACATCTGCAGAACTAACAGAAGCAAACTTACCCTTACGATTGGTTCCTTTTGCAGTGAGGAGGGGAAGTCTTTCTAGTCTACCTCCCTCCACTGCTCAGACACATTGCTCTTAAAGGTAAAAACACTATGGCTAGGCGTAGTGGCTCATGCCTATCATTGCAGAATTTTGGGAGGCTGAAGCACGAGGATCAGCTGAAGTCAAAAGTTCAAGACTAGCCTGGACAACAAAGCAAGATCCTGTCTCTACAAAACACACAAAACATAACTGAGCCTGGTGGTGCACACCTGTAGTCCCAGATACTCAGGAGGCTGAGGCAGGAGGATCTCTTGAGCCCAGGATGTCAAGGCTGCAGTGAGCTATGGGGGTGCCACTGCACTCTAGTCTGGGTAACAGAGTGGGACCCTGTCTTTAAAAATAAAAATAACAAATAAAATAAAAACTGCAAAATTACATATGGTTAAGTTCAGCCCAATTGGGTTCTAGCTCGTTTTCTTTCTTTTCCTTCCTTCCTTCCTCCCTCCCTCCCTCCTTTCTCTCTTTCTTTCTTTTTTTTTCTTTTTTTTTTTTTTTTTT
>NW_016107922.1:168793-171731 GCF_001604975.1 Cebus imitator | reverse complement strand
CATCTCAGGAAAAAAAAAAAAAAAAAAAAAAAAAAAAAAAGAAAAAAAAAAAAAAAAAAAAAAAAAAAAAAAAGAAGGATAAATACTAATATGTTAACAGCCAGGTAAGTACAGAAATGGGTGGAGAGTTGGGTGTTTTGAAATTGTCTTCTTTTTGCTTATTTGTGCCTTTTCATTTAGGGAGAGAATTGGAGGACGGGACATACTTTTGTAATGGGGAAAATAACCACAGTTTTAAAACAGCAGCCTCCCTCCCCTACCAACCAAAAGGAAAAACAGAAAGAAAAGAAAAGTGAATGAGTAGAGCATGCATGTGTCTTGGAGACTGGATGTCCCCTCCGTGCTCTGGCAGCCTCAGCGGTCACAGGTCTGCAGCACTGCTTTTGGCCCTGCTTGGAAACCCCCATGCGCGCACCAGCAATTGCAGCTTGGCCTCCGGGGAGTGTATCACAGCACACGCATTGATTGTTATGATCAATGCCGTCATTGACAAGTAGGCAGAGAGATAAATGCTCTAAAATCATCCAGGCCCCTTGGGCCAGATGTGCCTAGCCTTATTAAGAAGAGAAGTTGGCCGGGCGTGGTGGCTCATGCCTGTAATCCCAGCATTTTGGGAAGCTGAGGTGGGCAGATCACCTGAGGTCAGGAGTTTGAGACCAGCCTGACCCATATAGAGAAACCCTGTCTCTACTAAAAATACAAAATTAGCCGGGCGTAGTGGCGCATGCCTGCAATCCCAGCTGCTTAGGAGGCTGAGGCAGGAGGCTTGCTTGAATCTGGGAGAGGGAGGTTGCAGTGACCTGCGATCTCACCATTGCACTCCAGCCTGGGCGACAGAGCAAGACGACTCTGTCTCAAAAAAAAAAGAGAGAGAGAGAAGTTCCTTTTTATTTCCTGAAAAGCTTGACTTCCTGTTAATGAAAGCCCTAAGGAGAGAGTGGACAGAAGACAGCTGGCAGTCATCAGTGGGGCAAAGGCAGAGATACTATTGTTGACTCTACTGGCTTCAGGCCTCGGCCCTCATGGGGACCCTCTTTCAAACTTTTGGAGGGGTAAGGGAGGGCTGGGCAGAGCTGAGACCAAGGCGATGGTAGCGGGGGTGGGGGGTGGGGGAGGGGTGAAGTTCTTTCATCTAATTGGGCTTCTTCACCGGTGCATCGCCCATAGGTACCGTATTGATGGTCTCAGCTCCCAGGGCTGCCAGATAGGACCAGGGGTGGCCAGAGCCAGCCAATGTCCTCCCGCAGAAGCACCTTGTCAGTTGACCTCAGCTATTCGCTGCTCAAATACCATCTTCTGTGTGTATCATGAGATGACATGCCCGGGAAGAACGCTGAGATAGGATTTCTAGATGCACTGCTACACGGTGATTTACTGGTCTGGAACTTCTGCCTCGCAGGAGGTCATGTGAAAACACCACCAGCAAAAGCAAGCATTTATGGAGCCACTCCCTTGTGCCAGGTCCTAGGCTGGGACGCCTCACTGCATCAGCTCCGCGGTGGACAACTGTGGCTTTTGCCTGCTCAGCATTCAGACCCCCTTGCTTGGTGACAGTACCTACATCTTAGCTTCTATTATGGAAACTACCTTTTCCCCACTGCATGCCGGCCTGGTGGGCGTGCGGGGGGTTGGGGGGTAGGCACCTTCCTCTCCATCTAGGAGGAAGGCCGTACGTGGCCCAGCCTCACCCAGTCTGACCTCTCTTTCTGGAAGTTGAGTGTCAAGCAGAGAGCCACAGAACTGAAAACAACCAGAGCTGCTTGGCGCAGTGAAGAACACCCAAAGAGGGAAGGCAGTCATCTCCCTATTCTCGAGATCCCTTTAGCTGTCCTGGTTCTCATCCTTTCCAAGACCAGGCAGTTTGCTTTGCATTCAGTTAAATGAGCTAATTCCTATCCTAAAAAATTTCTTCCACCCTTCTCCAAAGTATATTACAGAGTATATTACTGTTGTTTACAATCAAAAAGCCCTAGAGGTGTACTCTCTAATTCTCTTAAGAATCTCCTTTTCTGTCATTACCCCTGTTTTAGTACAAGGAGCTGAGCTTCATATAAGTTAAAACATGTGCCCAAGGTCACACAGCTAATGAGTGCCACAGACAGGATCTCAACCCAAGTGTGTCTGATGTGGGGTCATAACAAGAGCATGGGTTTTCTCGTCAGAGCAAAATGACGTCAAATCCCCACTTCCCACATAAAAACCCAGGGCATGGTGATGTCTCTGAATGGCACCAGCAATTCTATATCAGCACAATGGGAGTTGCAATCCTCAAGCCACAGAGCTGTTGAGGATGGATGGGGGTGATGCATAGGAAAGCACATGGCCTAGCAATGCCCTAACCTAAGAATGAAAATTATTTTATCTGCATAGTAAATTAAACAAAGCAACTGGCACTTTTAGTCCAAAGATTACTGCTTCTGAGTTGATTGTACTTGGAAAGTACGATCTATCTCTCTTTCCCTATTTTTTTTTTAAACAGAAGCAAGATCTTGCTGTGTTGCCCAGGCTGGCATGCAGAAAACAATATCAGCTCATAGTACCCTTCAACTCCTGGGCTCAAGCAATCTTCTCACCTCAGCCTCACTAGTAGCTGGGACTATAGGTGTGTGCCACCACACCTAATTTTTAAATTTTTTGCGGAGACGGGGTCTTGCCATGTTGCCCAGGCTGGTGTTGAACTCCTGGGCTCAAACGATCCACTCACCTCAGCCTCCTAAAGTGCTGGGATTATAGTCATGAGCCATCATGCCTGGCCACTCTCTCTCCCTTTTACACACACACACACACACACACACACACACACACACACTCACTCACACACTCATTCCTCTTAAAGAGGATGAAAATGAGGCTCTGGCCGGGCGCGGTGGCTCAAGCCTGTAATCCCAGCACTTTGGGAGGCCGAGGCGGGTGGATCACAAGGTCAAGAGATCGAGAC
>NW_016107922.1:165803-168503 GCF_001604975.1 Cebus imitator | reverse complement strand
AAAAAAAAAAAAAAAAAAAAAAAAAAAAGAAAATGAGGCTCTGAGACACTAAATGTTTATCCAAGGTTATGTAACACACCAAAGGTTCAGGAAAGCCCAGGAACTGTATTAGGCCATTCAACCTGGAAACACCAGAGTTGTTGGAAGAGCACGGGTTTTCCAAGTTGCTGGCTTCGTTCCTGCTCTTACCTTCTGCCCCCTCCCTCTTTCCCACTTCAAAAGGAAAAGCTCCATCACTTAAATATCCACATTAGGCACATTTCTAAGTTCCCCAGAGCTGTGTTTGTTACATACTCTTCTTTCCCCTAGGAGTTGTGACCTACTTAAAATATTCTTACAATTCTCTTACTGGGGGAAGAAGTCCCCAAAGATATGTTCCCTATGCTGGAAAAATTAAAGTCCTCAAAATAAACAGTTAAAGAGAACGTGTTACTTGCGCTAAGATTCCTGATGGTTTTTCAGAGATAAATTCAAGTTTTCCCAGGCCTAGGATTGTGGAAAGTACAGCTAAAAGACGGTGTTGACATTTACTCGGCAGTCGGTAGACAGTCACAAACACCTGCCACAACAAGGACTTCACCGAAGTTAAATGACAGCAAGACTGAAAGAGAACCCATACAGCTTGGATTTATTCAACATAATTGTGACTCTGGGGCTTCTTCTGGTTTCTGGGGCTAAAAAAAAATTCTACATTGTAACATGATAATTTCTGGGATTTCTCTTTTCTTCTACATGCATTTCTTCCAATCTTGAAGGTTTTATTTGAGGGTTCTTTGTTACGGAAAAGGCAGTATAATAAGAGCAAGAGAATTTTGCAAACTTAAGACTCATCTCTTTTTTTTTGAGACAGTGTCTCTCTCCATCGCCCAGGGCTGGAGTGTAGTGGTGTGATCTCAGCTAACTGCAACCTCCACCTCCTGGGTCCAAGCAATCCTCCTGCCTCAGCCTCCTGAGAAGCTGGGCTTACAGGTGATCGCCATCACACTTGGCTAATTTTTGTCTTTTTATTAGAGATGGAGTTTCACCATGTTGTCCAGGCTGGTCTCGAACTCCTGACCTCAGGTGATCTGCCTGCTGTGGCCTCCCAGAGTGCTAGGATTACAGGCATGAGCCACAGCGCCCGGCCCTAAGACTCATCTCTAATCCATCGCTTCAGCACAGCTATGGCACGTGCACACAGTTACAAACATGCTGTGCTTGCTACGTTGTATTCTGCTATTGTTTCTTTTACCAAGTCTTTTCCGTGTTTCTTTCTACAGGCCTCTGGATTTAGGCTTTGGTTGTGAATGCAAGATATTCCATTGTATTAATGTACCAACAAAATTTTAAACTGTCTCTGTAATATTAGACACTTCCACGATTTCTACTTTTTTCTATTATAACCAACATAATAGAGGGTATTTCTTATGCATCTGAAATTTAAAAATCTTTGTTAACTAACTTTATTGGGATAAATTCCCAAGTGCAGTAATTTAATGACTTTTCCTACCTATTATCACATTGCATTCCTCAGAAATGTTATCAATTTATAATGCAACCTGCAATAAATAATGCAATTTTCCTGCAACCTCAATAGCATTATGTGTTATGGTTTGAAATATTATTAATCATTAGCAAGAAGCATAACAGTATAATGGCATTGTAATTTACACCTAGTCAACAGTGAACACATATCAATGTTTTGTTCATTGCATTGCCTCATGTGGATGAATTTCATTTTATGAACTGTGAATTTATCCCTCAGGAATTGTTTTTGGTCCTCCAGTCAGGTTTATTAAGGTATAATTCGGGCCGGGCACTGTGGCTCATGCCTGTAATCCCAGTACTTTGGGAGGCCAAGGCGGGTGGATCACGAGGTCAGGAGTTCAAGATCAGCCTAGTTATCATAGTGAAACCCCATCTCTACTAAAAATACAAAAATTAGCAGGGTGTGGTGGCACATGCCTGTTATCCCAGCTTCTCAGGAGGCTGAGGCAGGAGACTCACTTGAGCCCAGGAGGGAGAGGTTGCCATGGGCGGAGACCGCCATTGCACTCCAGCCTGGGTGACAGAGTGAGACTCTGTCTCGAAAAAAAAAAAAGGCATAATTCATATATCAAAAAGTTATTCTTTCCGTGTGAACCTCTGTGACTTTCAACAAACATAGACAGTCACGAGTGTTTCTATGATCCTGAAAAGTCTCCTGCTGTGCCTTTGTAGTGACATTCTCCCCACAAACAGCCCTTGGCAATCGCTCCTGTTTTCCTTCCCTATAGTTTCAACTTTTCCAGGGTGTTATATAAGTGGAATCATATAGTAGACAGTTATGCACAGAATTGTAAAATGCTTTAAAATTCTTTAAAAAATTTTTTTTCTTTCTTCAGTATTTAAAATGCTTTATTAAAGTTTTGGTTCAACATCAAAAAAGCAGCATGCAGTGGGGGGAACAGAAATTGTAGCTAATTTACCAGTAACTTCCTTGCACCACCACGCTCAGGACAAAAGCTTACAGAACCTGGCCTTGCAAAGGCCCAAGGCAATCCTCGAGTCTCTGCTTCTCCCTCGTGCACACTCCCACGCCCCTTCTCCTTTTCTGAAATGGATTATTGGTTTAACAGAGGTTAACTTTTTTTTTAAATGCTTTTGCCCCAGAGCAGAGGTTAACTTTTAATTTGTAATATATAATGCAAATATTTCCGCCACTCTGTTCCTTTTTCTTTT
>NW_016107922.1:153612-165597 GCF_001604975.1 Cebus imitator | reverse complement strand
CACCATGTTGACCAGGATGGTCTCGATCTCTTGACCTCGTGATCCACCCGCCTCGGCCTCCCAAAGTGCTGGGATTACAGGCTTGAGCCACCGCGCCCGGCTTTTTTTTTTTTTTAAATGAGGTTTTTTTTAAATGATGGCCAGGCTGGTCTTGAACTCCTGACCTCAGGTGATCCACCCACCTCGGCCTCCCAAAGTGATAAGATTACAGGTGTCCGGCCTCCTTTTGCATTTGATAGAAATTTTAAATTTAAAAGAACAGTTTTTGCCCCATGGATTCTCCTCTAACTTAAAATAATCCATGGATCTAAAATATATTGAATTCTATTTTTTTACTTTCTTTTTTTTTCTGAAATGGAGTCTTGCTTTGCCATCCAGGCTGGAGTGCAGTGGTGTGATCTCGGCTCACTGCAACCTCTGCCCTCTGGGTTCAAGACATTCTCCTGACTCAGCCTCCTGAGTAGCTGGGATTACAGGTGTGCGCCATCATGCCAGGCTAATTTTTGTATTTTTAGTGGAGGCGGGGTTTCACCATGTTGATCAGGATGATCTCGAACTCCTGACCTTGTGATCCACCTGCCTCGGCCTCCCAAAGTGTTGGGATTACAGGTGTGAGCCACCATGCCTGGCCTGAATTTGACCTTTTAATATTTCATTTTGATTCAACTCTAGTTTCTGTCAGTATTTGCTCAAGGTAACGACTTTAAAAGTTTCTTGACCCTGATTCATAATAAGCAATATATTTTGCATCATGATTCAGTGCACACAACAAAAATATGCATATACAGGCCAGGAGCAGTGGGCTGTATACACACACACATACAGTATACGAAACTGAAACACAAATTTCAGGATACAAAACTTCCCTTCACTACATGTACGCACTCTGGTATTTTCTATTCTTTCTTTTTAAAATGGCCCACCTGGCCAGGCGCGGTGGCTCACACCTGTAATGCTACTACTTTGGGAGGCTGAGGAGGGTGGATCACTTGAGCCAGGAGTTGGAGGTCAGCCTTGGCAACGTGGCAAAACCCTGTCTCTACAAAAAATGCAAAAATTAGCTGGGCATGGTGGTGTGTGCCTATAGTCCCAGCTACTTAGGGGGATAAGATGGAAGCATCGCTTGAGCTGAGAGTTCAAGGCTGCAGTGAATTGAGATTACGACACCACTGCACACTCCAGCCTGGGGGACAGAGGGAAACCCTGTCTCAAAAAAAAAAGGGCCCACCCAAGATAAATATTCCATCTTTCCTTGGACAAACTCCATAGGAATTAATGGTTATATTACTGTGTATTCTGTCACAACAGTCAAAAGTTCTGAAGTGTTTATAGTTATTCAGAGCAAATCATTGGATACAGTGGGGAAAGTGCAAATGTCTATTACGTCGGTTGGAAATAAGACTTGCATATGAACAGTGATCAGGCCGAGGGCAGTGGCTCATGTCTGTAATCCCAGCACTTGGGGAGGCCGCGGCAGGTGGATCACCTGAGGTCAAGAGATGGAGATCAGCTTGGCGAACATGGCGAAACCCCGTCTCTACTAAAAATACAAAAGTTAGCTGGGCGTGGTGTCATGTGCCTGTAATCCCAGCTACTCGGGAGGCTGAGGCAGGAGAATTGCTTGAGACCGGGAGGCGGAAGTTACCGTGCGCTGAGATCACGCCATCACACTCCATCCTGGATGAAAGAGCAAGACTCTGTCTCAAAAATAAAAAGAAAATTAAAAAAAAGAAAAAAGTGATCAGGGAAGCTTTCACAGAATCTTGAAATGCAGCTTTTTTGGGATTTTCTGCTAGAGAAAATGAGACTGCTGCTGATTTTTTAAGGGGACAATTCTGGAGGCAGGTAAAACTGACCGGGCAGCTTCCCAAGGAAAATCTTTGTGCTCAGTGATAGGATTCTGCTGTAAAACCTCAGGACACTGGGGATATATTCCACCTGAAGAAACAAACTTCCGTCATCCTTTAAGATAAACTTTGCTTCTTTTTCCTTCTCTTGACTGAAAGATACATTTTGGGTCAGAGATCCTCTCTCTTCAGGTTATGTTAAACTCTCACTCTGTACAAAAGAGTGCACTTCCATTTTCAAATTTTAAGCAATCATATTTTCAATTTATATACGATATTTCTTAATATTATGACCAAGAGTTTTGTCAGCGTTAATTTTTCAGTGGTTTGTTATTTAAAATAATGTAATAATCAAAATGATACATAGTTACACTACTATTAACCAGGCTTCGATATATCAGTGTTCATTTCACTGTGTTAAATATATGCTTTTAAATGAAACAGTTCTAAACCTCTAAAAAGAAAAAAAAAAAAAAAAAAGGCTGGGTGCAATGGCTCACGCCTGTAATCCCGGCATTTTGGGAGGCCAAGGTGGGCGGATCCCTTGACGGGGGAGTTCAACACCACCCTGACCAATATAGTAACCTCGTCTCTACTAAAAATACAAAAATTAGCTGGGCACGGTGGCGTGCACCTGTGGTCCCAGCTACTCGGGAGGCTGAGGCACAAGAATTGCTTGAACCCAAGAGGCAGAGGCTGCAGTGAGCCAAGATCTCGTCACTGCACTCCAGCCTGGGGAACAGAGCAAGAGTCTGTCTCAAATAAGTAAATAAAATAAAATGGCCCACCAAGTTGATTTCGTGACTCACTGATGAGTCATAATCCACAGTTTGAGAAAATGTGAAATGGGAATTTATGAAAGCCACACAATGTCTCCCGTAGTCCCACTCTGAGTTTAGGTAGCGCCCTACAGATGAACTGATTTCCATGGGTTAAGCTGGATTAACTGGACGTTTTCCCCCAGTGGCCTGTGCAGTAAACTGCCCTTTTCAGAGAATAGCTATTGGTGGTCGAGACAGGGAGGGGTAATAGAAATGAGACCTGGTTTTGCTATTCCTGGATTAGCCATGTCCTGGGCTGGGAGCCCTTGCATGGCTGGCCTGCCCTGTCTCGTGAGATGGATCAGCCCTGAGGTGACCCGTCAGGGAAGGACATTTGGGCTGGAAGTAGCAGAAGCTCTGTGAGCCATCCTTCACTCAGAACTAGACAGGAGCATCTCCGGCTCAGCCGAGAGAAGGAAGCATGCCCATCGCCCAGTCAGCCAGAAGAGTACTGGGGAAACCTGTGGGAGGCCCAGGCAAAATGAAGGCATGGAATCAGGAGGTCAGGTGGCCTCCAGGAGGGAACAAAATCATGTGTGCATGGCTATGCACAGACTAGGAGAACAAAGACTAACAGGAAGGATGGAAGTTCTTCTATCTGTTTTGGGTTGCTTGGAGGGAGCAGGGCACAGGAGAGGGAGTGTGTAGTCAGTGTATACGAACGCAGAGAGGACCCTACAGAGACAAGCAGTCTGGCATCCACGTGGGAGACTGTGGCCATTCTTTGGTAGGGAGACCCTTCCTGGACACTCCCTCTATGGCCCTGGCACATCAGCCTCTGCTGTCCACATCGGGTGGGTTTATGTGCTTTAAACACCTTCATCCTCTTGCCTATTTAGGAGGTGAATGACTGAACCCTGCCCAAGGGTTTTAGAAGATATGGTACTATCATGCATGCCTGCCTCCCAAGGAGATCTTAACCCTTTCTCTACTTAACCAAAATGAAAGCAAGGACATTGGGGAGCCATGCTTGGTGAACTTCTGGTGCCAGGTTGGGTAGATCACATTTTCTGGTGTATGTAACATTTTAACATTTCAGGCCCTGACTTTTGTTTTGCTTTGTTTGTTTTTTTTGTTTTTTGTTTTTTTTTTTTTTTGAGACAGAGTCTTGCTCTTGTTGCCCAGGACTGGAGTGCAGTGGCGTGATCTCGGCTCACTGCAACCTCTACCTCCAGATTCAAGCAATTCTCCTGCCTCAGCTTCCCGAGTAGCTGGGATTACAGGTGTCTGGCTAATTTTTGTATTTTTAGTGGAGATGGGGTTTCACCATGTTGGCGAGGCTGATCTCCAACTCCTGACCTCAGGTGATCCACCCACCTCGGCCTCCCAAAGTGCTGGGATTACAGGCATAGGCCGCCATGCCTGGCCTCGGGCCCCGAGTTTTAGGCCTTACCTAATTTCCTTGAGCCCCTTAGTCACTGTGAACTGGCTGTGTGGTGTCTGCCTCCACCTGCCTGGGTGTTTATGAACATTCAGGGTAGCTTTAGAAGACAAGAGTTAGAGGAAACCTTTTGCCTCCCACCCGCAGTGTGCAATAGTACCTGTGGGAAGGTCTTACCCTGGGGCTCCAATTTTCAGCAGGAGGAAGTTTCTAGAATTTCCCATAGGCTTAGGAGGGACTCAAATCATTTGGAAGGATTTTAGGCCTGAGAAGGATAACACTTTATAACTTCTAGGTGATTTTATTTGTTGCCTCTTTCTTCTCTAGAGTGACTACTGCATTCCTAAACCCCTCCTTTTTTTCCTGAGATAGAGGCTCGCTCTGCCACCCGGGCTGGAGTGCAGCGGCGCGATCTCGGCTCACTGCAACCTCCACTCCCCTTGCTCAAGCTGCTCTCATGCCTCAGCCTCCGGAGGAGCTGGGACGATAGGCGTGCGCCACCACACCTGGCTAATTTTTGTATTTTTAGTAGAGACGGAGTTTTGCTATGTTGGCCAGGCTGGTCTCGAACTTCTGGCCCCAAGAAATCCACCTACCTTGGGCCCTCAAAGTGCTGGGATTACAGGCGTGAGCCAAGGCACCCAGCCCCCTCTTCTGCATTTTTTTTTTTTTTTTTTTNTAATCCCAGCACTTTGGGAGGCCGAGGCAGGTGGATCACGAGGTCAAGAGTTCAAGACCAGCCTGATGAACATGGTGAAACCCCGTCTCTACTAATAATACAAAAATAAGCCGGGTGTAGTGCCTCACCTGTAATCCCAGCTACTCGGGAGGCTGAGGCAGGAGAATCGCTTGAACCCGGGAGGCGGAGGATGCCGTGAGCTGAGATTGAGCCATTGCACTCCAGCCTGGGCGAGAAGAGTAAAACAAAACTCTGTTTCAAAAAAAGAAAAGAAAAGAAAAGAAAACTCCCCAAAAAGAAATCTCGTATCACAGAGGATTTTACTGGAGAATTCTACCAAATATTAAGGAAGAATTGACAATTTTATACAATGTTTTCCAGAAAATAAAAAAAAGGAACAATTCTCAAAACATTTTGTGAACCTAGCATGACTCTTTTTTTTTTTTTTTTTTTTTTTAAAGACAGGGTTTCACCATGTTGGCCAGGCTGTTCTTGAACTCCTAACCTCAGGTGATCCGCCCGCCTCGGCCTCCCAAAGTGCTGAGATTACAGGCGTGAGCCACCTCGACCGGCTCCTCTTCTGCTAAGTGTCCATTCTTGCAGTGGGTGGACGGTGGGGGGTTATACACATGTGACTCTGGTTAGTGCACAGGCAGCCATGAAGTCCACAAATGTACAAGGGGACACAGCTTTCACGCTAGAGACTTGCAAAGGTATGCATCTGCTTTCCCTTGCTCTGGGATGTAGAAAGAACCCTTCATGTAGTGAAGAGGCCTATTCCAAGAGCGATGATCCCTCCCTCCTTTGAGACATCGCCTTCATCCTGAGCTTCTTGGAGCAGCCCATGGCCCTGCCAGCTCTCTGCCTGCAGCTTGTACGTATTCATGACAGTTGCACACCCTGCCCTCCAACAGCAGCCTCAGAGACTAAACTATTACCAAATTCACCTGGAAAAATGTCACCCTGATTGATTAGAATGATGGGTGGCCGCTAGCTCATTTGAATCACCTGGGAGCTTAAAAAAAAATCCAGCATGCACTCCAAATTTTCCCACCACCACTCCTCGCCAAAATAGAAAAATTTTTAAAATCCCAGCATTTAGGCCATCTCCCAGACCAATTAAGTCAGAATCTCTGGGGATGGGACCCAGGTAGCAGAATTTTAAAAAATCTCCCCAGCAGCCAGGCCTGAGAGCTAATGTATAGCAAGCACCACAGGGCCCGGTGTTTCAATCTGCAGCTTGTCTTGGCTTCAGCCTTTTGTCGTTTCTTTACAACGAAAATTCTAAATAGTTGTTCACAGTGCCAGACCATTAAGAAGGCATTTTAGGGAGGAGGGAGGAGGGAGGGGGTTGGGCAAGCACGGAAAGGACCTGACACACAGAAAGGTGTGTCACACAGAACGCGGCTGGGAGCAGCCCTGCTTTCTGGCAGGTTCTGGGAGTGTTTTTGGGTTCGTGGCATCCGCACCAGTGGGTGTCGGGCGGTGATCGAGACACGGATACTGGATGTCATTCCCACTAGGGGAGAGAGGACTGCGTTTAGAGGAAAACGAAATAGATCCAAGAAACCCAAAGAAGTCACAAAGGAAACGCTTCCCCGTCGCAAGCAATCTAAGCAATTTTGCCGTGGAGTCATAAGTTTTTGATTCTAAGACACATGCAGCCTCCAGAAGTCATGCGGCCCCTCCCTCTGCTTCCAAGAGGGAATGAACTTGGCCGTCCTTTTGTTTCACACGCCCGGGAGCTGCGCCGGCGCAGCGCGCCCTGCAGTCTGTGAGCGCGCGGGTGCTCAGCTGGTCCTGGGCCGCTCCCGCTGGCTGCGGGCGGGCGCAGAGCCCCTCTGGCCGGAGGGAAACAGGGTACCCCGAGCAAAGCAGCCGCTGCTCCCGATGGGCTCATGGGGTCACGGCGCCGACCTCGCCAGAGCGGACGCGGCTTCGCCAGGGCCTGCTGGCTGTCCTGACACCTGGCCTACCTCTGGGGTGCCTGGGGACGCTGTTCCTTTGACTGCGGGATAGGAGCACAATGGAACTGGGCTGAGCGCGGCTGAGAACAGCCCGGCTCTCCCGCAGGCTCTGGGAGTGTGTCTGGGTTCGTGGCATCTGCACCGGTGGGTGTCGGGCGGTGATCGAGACACGGATACTGGGTGTCGTTCCCACAAGGGGAGAGAGGACCGTTTTATAGGGAAACGAAATAGATCCAAGAAACCCAAAGATGTCGCAAAGGAAACGCTTCCCAGTCATAAGCAACCTAAGCAAGCGATTGTTAAAGGCATTCATCTAAACACATAACCTTGTCATGGAGGTTCGCTCGCCCACGGGGAGCCTCGGGAGACTGGAGGGTACTCACCGACTGCGGCTTCACACCCGCATCGCGGCCGGCGGCGGGCGCTGCCTGGACAGGGGCAGGGTGGGCGCACGCGGGGCTCAGGTGCCGCCGAGGCTGGACGCGCAACCCCGGCAGCGCGATCCCGCCTGCCCGCTCGCCCAGGCCCGGGGGGTTCGCAGGCCGTGCGGCGAGGACGAGGGCTGCCCGGGCGCCTGCCTCCGCGGGCGCTCCCCGCCGCGACTGGGTCGGGGCTGCAGGAGCCCGCGCAGCTGGGCCGGCGGCGGCTGCGAACGGGCGCCCCCAGGAGGCGGCCGAGCTGCGGCCGGGGACGCTTCGGTGAGGCTCGAGCGGAACAACACCAAACCGTTCCTCCTCCTCCCCATCTTTTCCTCCCCTTCCCCACCCCCTGCCTCGACCCCCGTTCCCAGCACCTCCGGGGCTGGACATTCCAGCATTCTCCCGAGGCCGCTTCCCCAGCGGATCCTGCTGGAGCCCACACCTGCCTGCAGTGGCTTCGCACGCGGGTCTCCGGGAGCGGGAAAAGGAACCAGTGTCGGATACTGAGCAAGTCGCGTCATCTGAGTAGTCGTGAAATTTCAACGGTATAAAGGACACGACGTTGACTTTAGATTGAAAAATGCTACAAAATGAACTTGTTATTACTGCGACGATGGCCCTGGCGATCAGCGCAGGGCCCTGGGGGAGGGCTACCGTTGCAAGCGCTCCTAGGCTCAGATCGCGCACCCCCACCCCACCGCAGAAAAAGTCCTGCTGCTGGGGCCCAGGCAGCCTCTTCTACACTTCCAGCCAACCTGGCATTGCCACAGCCCGTGGAGCTGCACAGAAACCCGCCAGGCACTAAAGTAAGTTAGATAGAAAGACGGGTAGAATTGACCAAACTCCTATCATCATCTGCTCATTATAATCGCAACATTAGAATCAGAGCAGAAAGAAGCCCAGAGATTATCTTGTCTTCAAGGATCACTGGCCTCAGTATTATCTCCATCTGAAGCTGTGTGGTCCCAAGCAGATTGACTCCAGCCGGCTAGCTCACAGAGGGCTGATCCTGGGCTGGTGACTCATGAGAAGGGGCTCTCGCTGGTCCTAGGTGGTATTTCCTTAACTGTATCATCATCTACCTTATTCGTGTTCCCCTCATGTCCATCATGTGAAGAGGGGAACTGACAGGGCCAGCGTACTGGCTCGGAGGCGGTCCCTGCTCATCCTCGGGAGCCCAACTTCAACACCCAGCCACTCTGTGCGCTAGTGTCTCTGCACCCACAAACCTGCAGGGGTTCTGCCCCAGTCTTAGAATAAGGGAACACATTTTTACTAAGCTCTGACAATGTTCCTGGGCTTTTCAGGAGCTATTTATTTTAATTCTTAATGTAAAACATTGTTTTACATACTAAGAACCTAAAAGCACAAACAGCAAGTGACTTGCTTGTGTAAGGTTATACAGCTAGATGAGTGGTAAAGCTGCAGCTCCCAGCCCTGTCTGATGCCACAGCTGAACGTGCAAGGCCATCTGGGCGTGGCCTGAGTGGATATTAGGGAAAAACGCCCTAGAATGTCCAGAATCTCTAAGAATTTCTCCTTCCTCTCATTTTATTTTATTTTTGACCTTGGAGGCTTTTTTTGTTTTTGTTTGTTTTTTGAGATGGGGTCTTGCTCTATTGCCCAGGCTGGAGCACAGTGACTCAATTTCAGCTCACTGCAACCTCTGACTCCCAAGTTCGAGCGATTCTCCTGCCTCAGCCTCCTGCGTAGCTGGGACTACAGGCATGTACCACCACGTCAGGCTAATTTTTGTGAAGACAGGGCTTTGCCACACGGCCCAGGCTGGACTCAAACCCCTGAGCTCAAGTGATCCGCCCTCATCGACCTTCCAAAGTGCTGGTATAACGGATAAGCCACTGCCTGCACTCAGCCAAAACGTTTATTTTAGAAAAAGTGAAACATATAGAAACATAAAGGAATAAAATCATCTATAATCTTATCATCTAAAAAAAAAGCGATGAGTAATACCCATATTTCTTTCCAGTCTTTTTTCTGGCTTTCTATCTTTAAACTAAGTTGAGATAAAACCACACACACACACACACACACACACACACACACACAATTGCATCCTGCTTTTTGTTAAAAATAACTTTGTGGGAAATTCCTCCTCCTTTAAGGATTTTTTAAAAACATTAGTTTAAATGCCATATAGTATTTTTATCATATAAGTATCTCATAATTTCCTTTTTATGGACTATTTCCAATTTTTATCAATTGTAAATAATGGCAATAAAATTTTTTCTTCATAAACCTTGCCTGTGTATGAATAATTTCCTCCCAGTTGTGTCCCAGAAGTGGAATATTGAGTCCAGGGGCATTAACATTTTAAAGACTTTCCAATCCTCTCCAGTGAGGATTTCCAACTCACTGAGTCCACTCCCCACAGGGCATGCACATCCTGCTCCATTGCCCTCCACACAGCTGGTGTGCCCTTGCCTGGCATTTGGCATTTAAATTATTTAGTTCACAAATCCTTTGGGAAACTAGGGTTAGTTCTTTGTAGCTTTTTGGTTGATTATTTTGATTTGCTCAGAAAAACTCAGTATCTCCTTCACTATGCTTTATTTATTTATTTATTTTGAGATGGAGTCTCACTCTGTCACCCAGGCTGGAGTGCAGTGGCGCGATCTCAGCTCACTGCAACCTCTACCTCCCAGATTCAAGTGATTCTTATGCCTCAGCCTCCCAGGTAACTGGGATTACAGGCACCTGTCACCACACCTGGCTAATTTTTGTATTTTTAGTAGACATGGGGTTTCACCAAACTGGTCAGACTGGTCTTCACCTACTGACCTCAGGTGATCCGCCCGCCTTGACCTCCCAAAGTGCTGGGATTACAGCCGTGAGCCACCGCACGCAGCCCCTTTACTGTTTTTAAATCCTTTATAAGCAAGAATAGGGAGAGAAAATAGGAGACAAGTGGTGAGCTTTCCAAGGCCCTGGGTTAAGCCAGAGATGCTGGAGCTTGGAGCTCACTTGATATTGACCCTGCTGATGGCTTCAGCCCGAGCCCTGCTATAGAAAAGCTGCTCTATCCCTCTGATCCTCAGTTTTTATCTCAGTGCTTGCTGCTGATTAGGTAAACTGAAAAACGTTGTCAGAGAGGGTTGGGCTTGGCTAGGTGGGGTGGGGGAGACATCTCAGGAAAAGCAACTAGAGGAATAGACCGGTCAAAGTTTGGCAATAAGGCTGTGTGACATCACTGATGTTCTTCAAGAAGAAATGGAGCCTAATGCTGCTTTCTTCTACCTTGGGAGAAGACAGCAAAGAGGATAGGGCTCAGGGCGGAAGGTGGAGGTGGGGGGCCCAACATCAATTCTAGAATCTCTTTAAACCTTTTCAGCATTCTTTTTTTTCCCACTGGGAAAGGTAAGTGTGACGAGAGGGACTCTAGTCCTTTGAGTATTTTAAAATGTCCCTTCTAAAACCAGATCAGGCCAAAAAGTTTTCACTCTTGACTAAATTTAGGGCTAAAGGCTGTCGGAAAATTAATAGGAGTGGATTCAACATGGCAATAGATCTTTTATAAATTATCTTATTGAGTGAATTTCTGAATATTGAAAACAGTGTTTAGCACTGATTGCATTAAAGTGAGTATAAGACTAATATTTCATTGGCTAGTTTTAGGTAACATGCTGAATTTAGGAACAAAATTTATTGCAATTAAATTGACAAAATACCGGTAAATTTTGCAGTTTTTCTCCCCCATAGACTAACACTGTGCAAAATGGAGTGTTTCATTATGAATGAATGTATCCACCATGTTGTTCTCAGAGTTTAATTACCTGAAGACAATGCCTGAGGTTTAAGGTTGAAATATACATATTTGAACACAGAACATTTACTTGGCCAATTTGTGCCGTGAGTGAAAGGGGTCAGTCCCTTCTTTTTTCCCCTTCCCAGTCTTTTACCAGCTGGCCATTTGCATTTGCATACGGTACACTGAAATTCCTAGGGACCTACGACGTCATTCTCTGCTCCCCGCTTTCCTCAGATGAGGAAACTGAGCCTACAGAGGTTAACTGACTAGTTCAAGGTCGCTCTGCATCTCACTAGGGATCTTGAAGTCCAAAGGCAGGCTGTCTATATTTGCAAATGACAGAAAGCTACCACAGATAGCTAATCAAAAATAGATCAAAATTTCGTTCTAAACTTTAGTTGACAGGATAAACATGAAGAAAGGGCCTGTAATCTCCTGTACTCCAGAGGCTGAGGCAGAAGGATCCCTTAAGAGTAGAAGTTTGAGATCAGCCTGGGCAACATAGGGAGAACCTGTTACTTTTTTTTTTTTGAGATGGAGTCTCGCTTTGTAGCCCAGGCTGGAGTGCAATGGCACAATCTCCGCTCACTGCAACCTCTGCCTCCCGGTTCAAGCAATTCTCCTAACCTCAGCCTTACAAGTAGCTGGGATTACGGGCACGAGCCACCATGCCCAGGTAATTTTTGTATTTTTTAGTAGAGATGGGGTGTCATTATGTTGGCCAGTCTGGTCTTGAACTCCCAACCTTGTGATCCGCCTGTCTCAGCCTCCCAAAGTGCTGGGATTACAGGCATGAGCCACTGTGCCTGGTCTACTTTTTTTTTTTAAGAGACAGGGTCTCACGCTGGGTGTGGTGGCTCACGTCTGTAATCCCAGCACTTTGGGAAGCCAACATCAGGAGTTTGAGACCAGCCTGACCAACATGGAGAAACCCCATCTCTACTAAAAATACAAAGAATTAGCTGGGCGTGGTGGCGTGTGCCTGTAATCCCAGCTACTTGGGAGGTTGAGGCAGGAGAATCATTTGAACCTGGGAGGTGGAGGTTTCGGTGAGCCAAGATCGTGCCATTGTACTCCAGCCTGGGCAACAAGAGTAAAACTGTTA
>NW_016107922.1:145789-153162 GCF_001604975.1 Cebus imitator | reverse complement strand
CGCACCATTGCACTCCAGCCTGGGTAACAAGAGCGAAACTCCATCTCAAAAAAAAAATCTATTGCACAGTAGAGGCCTGACTTGTGCACAAGAAAGATGGGAAGTTAAGTCAACCCACAGGTTCAATAAGAGTCCCAGGTGAGAAGCAGCTGGTGAAACAGCTAATGCAACCTCAGAGCTATATTAATAGACAAAGAGGACCTGATGTTGCACGGAGCGGCTGGCCCAGGAATCTTGGTGCTGGCCAGGTCTTATTGTATCACTACGTAGCACATAGTTCCAAGAGGGACCTTGATAAGCTAGAGTTCATCCCCCAGAGGAGAGGGTGCAGGCCTAGGGCACTGCTCAGCAGGATGAGGGGTCACTGCAGTTGGGCGTGTCTAGCCTGGAGTCTTTGGAAGGACGTGATTACTGACTTCATGTATGGGAATAGCTGCCAATGAAGGAGAGGTATGCGGCGTGTTCTATGACACTCCGCAAGGCAGAAGGAGGATCATTAGGGACGAGGATGAGTGGGAGACGGATTTCTGTTCAAAGAATTTCCAGCATTGCTGACTCACCACAGAATGGTCTAGAAGTGTGTTCTGGGAAATGCTGGGATCCAAGCATCCGAGAGCTCATAGGCGGATACCTACTTTGGGAGAGAGGTTGACTCCATGACTTCCAAGTTCCCTTTAACTCAAAGATTCCGTGAATCTCCATGGATTATTCCTCTCTCTCTCCCTCTCCTCCTCTCTCCCTCTCTCCCTTTCTTTCCTTCTTCCTTCTTTCTCTCTTTCTCTTTCTCTCTTTGAGACACAGTCTCGCTCTGTTGCCCAGGCTGGAGTGCAGTGGTATAATCACAGCTCACTGCAGCCTAGAGGTCTTACCTCAGCTTCCCGAGTAGCTGGGACTACAGGCACATGACGCCACGCTTGGCTTTTTTTTTTGGTATATTTTGTAGAGACAGGGTCTCACAATATTGCCCAAGCTCTCTCAAACTCCTGGGCTCAAGCCAACCACCCACCCCGGCCTCCCATAGTGCTGGGATTCCAGGTATGAGCCACCACGCCTGGCCAGGTTGTTTTTCTTGTACTGCTATTTCATGCCAGTAGATAATGTTTTAGTGCTTTTGACCTTCTGATTACCAAAACAATTCAAATGGTTTGTCATTAGAATATGTATCTTAAAAAAGCAACTAAAACTTTTGATAAAAAATTGAAACCAGGTCAGGTGCAGTGGCTCACACCTGTAATCCCGGCACTTTGCGAGGCCGAGGCAGGTGGATCACTTGAACCCACAAGTTCAAGAACCCACAAGTTTAAGTCTGGCAACGTGGCAAAACCCCGTCTCTACCAAAAATTAGCCAGTCTCATAACCAGGTCTCAAAAATAAATAAATAAATGAATAATTGAATCCAGAAGGACCCCTGAGAAAAAGTGAGTTGGTACAGACTTTGGGCACTGAATTTAAACGTAAGCTTGCTCAAAGTTTGGGCAAAGAGAGAAATGTGTGAAGTTATAGATCCTTACTGTTCAAGAAAAAGAAGATTGCAGTTTCATCTGTGTTACTGTTGACCTTGGCTTCCCAAAGGGATTATAAAATCCTTCACATCAGGAAACAAAAAAAAAATTTTTTTTGAGACAGAGTCTCGCTCTATTGTCCAGGCTGGAATGCAGTGGTGTGATCTCAGCTCACTGCAACCTCCACCTCCCTGGTTCAAGCGATTCTCCTGCCTCAGCCTCCCGAGTAGCTCGGGCTACAGGCACAGGTTGCCATGCTCAGCTAATTTTTTGTGTTTTTAGTAGAGATGGGGTTTCACCATGTTAGCTGGGGTAGTCTCAACCTCCTGACCTCAGGATCCACCCCCTCGGCCTCCCAAAGTGCTGGAATTATAAGTGTGAGCCACCGCGCCCAGCCAGGGACCAAGTTTTTTTACTTCATTTTAACATCTATAATCATTATCAGACTATTTTATGCAGAGTGGGTGCTCAGTGTATCTTGAAATAATTTGACTTTCTTAAAGATGAAATAGTAAAATATTTTTGCTTTATTTTTCCCTGGGGTCTGATAGAAGGTTAATGGGAGATGGATTTCTTCCCACCTGCTGAGGCTGGAAGCCACAGTTCTGAAACTACATTCTATTGCTCCAATGAGGTAGCCTAAACTTGGCTTATAGAAAGCCCCGGGCTGCCACCAGTGCACCTACTGGTGCCTCTTTCTGTTTGCAGAACAGGTTTCTGTCTTAAATGCATTTGTGTTGCACATTTTTTTTTTGAGACGGAGTTTCGCTCTTGTAACCCAAGCTGGAGTGCAATGGTGCAATCTCAGCTCACTTTAACCTCTGCCTCCTGGGTTCAAGCGATTCCCCTGCCTCAGTTTCGCAAGTAGCTGGAACTACAGGGGTGCACCACCACACCCAGCTAATTTTTTTTTTTTTTTTTTTTTTGAGACAGGGTCTCACTGGAGACCAGGCTGTTGTCCAGGCTGGAGTGCAGTGATGTGATCTCGGCTCACTGCAAACTCCGTCTCCCGGTTTTAAGCAATTCTCCTGCCTCAGCCTCCCGAGTAGCTGGGACTACAAGCTCGTGCCACGACACCCAGTAATTTTTGTATTTTTAGTACAGACGGGGTTTTACCATGTTGGCTAGGATGGTCTTGATCTCTTGACCTCGTAATCTGCCCACCTCGGCCTCCCAAAGTGCTGGGATTACAGGCATGAGCCACCATGCCTGGCCAATTTTTGTATTTTTAATAGCGACGAGGTTTCACCATGTTGGCCAGGCTGGTCTTGAACTCCTGACCTCAGGTGATCTGTCTGCCTCGGCCCCCCAGAGTGCTGGGATCTAGAGTGCTGGGATCTAAACTGCTGGGATGGCAGACGTGTGCCACCGCGCCCGGTTGCATTGCACATTACCGCCACTCTAGGACCCTGACTTTCCACTGTAGCTCTTCATTGTACCCAGTAATAGCAACAACCAACATTTGTATTTTACTTAGAACATTAAGCACTTTTCTAGGTGATTTATGGATATTTACTCATCTCTTCCTACCAACTCCAGAGTTGATGCTCCTTACCCACTATGCGCTCTGTTTCTCAGTAAGTTGTCTACTTTCAGTGTGTAGTTAAGTCACCAAGGGACCACAATTTGTAGTGAGTTCCATCTTCCTAGCAGCAAAACACCAGGTGGTAATGGGTTTCCTCTGCCTCTGCTCTTTCCATCACCCCCTCTGTTCCCCAGAGACCAGCTAAAAACTACCCTGCTGTATTTCTTGCCCCCAGTCTGGCTTCCTGGGCTTGGCCGCCCTCCAGCTTTGCTACCAGGTCTGCTTGGCTCAGGGGTTTGGAATGAAAGACACAAGACTGAGCTCCGCCGAGTGACTCACTTCTGTTTGGAGTAGTTACAGCCTGTTTTTGTGCCACTTAGCAATTCTTCCACCCCAGACCCATCCCTCCTTCATTTTTCTAAAAAACGCCAGATGGTACATGTTTATTTTTAAATCAGTGTGAATTTTGATACATTTAGCATTGAGAATGTATCCACACTTCCTGTCCCTTCACCCCACCCCGGGGATACTTAGAACTACAGTATCACCACGATATTGCAAAACCAGGAGGCCTGCAGAACTGCTGGAGGGCATGGTGTTGCAGACATCACTGCTGTCCTCCTACCTGCATGTAGACGCCTGATGGGAGTTTTCTGAGGATGACATCTCACCCCAGGTGGAGTTAGGACTAGGAGCAAACCCAGCCCATGGCTTTGTCCAGGCCGTAGAAGGGGAGCAGGCCTGTGCCTGGCATCTCTTGCTGCTGTTCCTGTTACACACAGCTAAGCCCAAGAGTAGGAAGGAGCAGAGGGTGTGCCCATGGGAATCTCATAGTCTTTTCCATGGTTTCCATACAGCCAGGAGTCAGCCCCTTTCCTTCATTCTAACCAGCGGAGTCACTGGCACCAAACACACTGCCTCAGTGGCATAAATCCCTATACCAGCGAGGGTTCTCTATTGCAGGAGGCCCTTCGGAGCTGAAGAATTGGGAGAGGCTCCTTGGCTTGAAGCAGTAAGTGAGCAGCTCATTACTCCCCTGCCCCTGGACATAACAAGCGTGCATGCCTGCAAACAGCCCAAGCTTCTCCCTGGAGTTGGCCCAGTCTGTGGAGACAAAGCCCTGATGGAGGCTGCACTTAGGTCACACAGGGAGCATTCAGATCATTCACTTCTTATCTGGCCCTGGTACAGGGTGGCAGGAAGAGCAAGGATAAGCGAACACCAGAGGTATTTCAAAAATGTCTTTAGGCCTTGAAGAAGGGCTGCATTTCAGTTCTAGCAGCATCATTTATTAATTGGATGAGGTTGAGCAAATTAATAGACTTCTCTAAAGCACATATTTCCTCATCTGTCAGCGGGAATAGAAATATCAGTTCTCCCCATTTTATGGGGGCATATGTGAGGATTACACGGCAATGCACAAGACAACACTTTGTCAACTCTGATCAAGCTACGAGAATGTAAAGGATCAGTAGGAACTTCTATTTATTTTAGTTAAAAAAATAATAGTTTCATCAGTTTGTTCCTCTACTCAATTTTTGACCAGAACAGTTTGTAAATAGTAAAATGAAGAGCTTCTAAGTCCGGGCGCGGTGGCTCACGCTTGTAATCCCAGCACTTTGGGAGGCCGAGGCGGGTGGATCACGAGGTCAAGAGATCGAGACCATCCTGGTCAACATGGTGAAACCCCGTCTCTACTAAAAATACAAAAAATTAGCTGGGCATGGTGGCGCGTGCCTGTAATCCCAGCTACTCAGGAGGCTGAGGCAGGAGAATTGCCTGAACCCAGGAGGCGGAGGTTACAGTGAGCTGAGATCGCGCCATTGCACTCCAGCCTAGGCAACAAGAGCGAAACTCCGTCTCAAAAAAAAAAAAAAAAAAAAAAAAAACCGTCAAAAAAAAAAAAAAAAAAAAAAAAAAAAAAAAGAGCTTCTATTTTTTTTTCTCACCCCACCATTTCAGTTCTGCCCTAGGCAGGCAGGGGGCTGTGATTGGGAGGTGCAGGGCAAACTCCCAGGTAACACGTGAGGTACGGAAGAGGCAAGCACCTGCATGCTCAGCAGTCAGGGAACAGAAACAGACAGAATTCAGGGCTGGCCGGAGGAGACCACTGTGGTCACAACAGTGGACGGTCCCAAGCAGAGCTGACCAGCAGACAATCGAGTCAGCCTGAAGCAAAAGGTGATGTCAAGCAAAGCTGGAAGCCAAACAGATCTAACAGATGCCAAGGCTGCTGGCCGTTGACAGGATCTGCCTTGAGACTGGGCTTCCTATCCTGGGCTGCTCAGAAATCTCTAGTGACCTCCAATCTGGCTTTGGATTGGCTGGAGGAAGCAAACGTTTCCAGGAGGGAGGATTCCTGCGTGTCTGTCCACTGGACAGCCTTCAGCGTCACTGTCCACATGGAAAGCTATATCCCATGGCAGACTTGAGAATTGTTCCAGTCTCCACATCCCCCCAAGGAGTTTCTGATTCAGATTCCCAAGCGGACAATTTTGGCTTAGAGCAGGGAAAGTCTACATTTGGGTATCAGAAACTTCATTGGTGAGTGCTGAGCTTGCCAAGTCTGGGTCAAGAGATTGGGCGGTGCAGTGCAAACGCTTAGAGAGATGTTTCAGGAGAAAACAAAGACAAAAACAAAAAGCAAGCCAGGAAGCTCAAAGAGAACAGCGCAGACAGTTCAAATCATTCCCACACTGGCCAGTCCATCCTTGTAGTTCAGCATAATGGGTAGCTAAAGTCAGCCCTCAGGGTCTTGGGCCCCAGATTAATATTCACCCACTCCTGGAGGTAATTTTGTAGGCCAAAAAAAGCAAAGCCAAACCAAACAAGCAAAAATTGGCCCCCGAAATGATTTTCCAGAGGGATTGATTATCAAGAAGGCTTAGTGCTTTGAGTACGGAACTCAAGACATGAAGACTTCCAGTCATCCTGAGATACCCACATAACATAAACTCCGAATTGCTTACTGCTTGGTTTAAGTCAGGGTTACACAGTGTCCGTGTGCTGTGTGTGCTTAGTAGGGCTATTTCGTTGGATCATCTCGTTCTGTCTGTGCCATGTTTGAAGGGCAATATCACAGAAACTGGGGGTGACTGGTTAAAACAGACTCTGGGCTCTTAAAAGGCCTGAGAAGAAGGCTGGGAGGGGCCTCTGGTCAGGGACACCAGAGTGACTGATGAGAAAGCCAAGTCTGTAATCTCATGGCCACAGTCAGCTAACCCTAAATGCCCGCAGCAGATGGCCAGCCTAGGAGAGGGTTCTGCGCAGGGAGAGCGCACTCAGCTTGTTGGTCAGGGAAGGCTTCTTGGAGGAAAGGGGCCTTGGTAGTGTTTGGAATGGGAGTGGGGGCGGGCAGAGCGGCTGGTGGAGAGGTGCATTCCAGGGCGGGAGAGAGAGCTGGCAAAACCCTGGGGGCAGGAAATCTTCAGCTATATTCAGGAAACCACGAACAGGCTAATTTGGCTGAAGCAGAGAATTTGAGTTAGACAGAGAGCGGGCAAAGAATGTGTGGTCTGGAGTGAAGACGAGCAGGAATTACGTCTCAAATCTATTGACTCAAATATCTCCTGATGGAAGAAAGAGGCTTGGGGGTGAGGGTGAAGGGTGCCTGTGGCTGGGCTCCCCGGTAGCCGTCTCTCCTGTGGAGACACCTGGGCTCCCCTGGTAACCGTCTCTCTTGTGGAGACACCTGTGGCGTACCCCCTCCGGGGCTCCCTCCTCGGGAGGCAGACATCTGCTCAACCTCGTTAATCAGGCAGCAGTTAGTGGAGTTTACCTCCTGCATCAGCAGGTGAGGGCTGTGGGGAAGGCTGAGGAGTGGCAAGGTGACAGCTGGTGTCCTCAGGCAGTTGGAGGCCTGGCAGCAAGAGCACGGGTTCACTGCACTCGGCTCTCTCCTTGCCCAGAAACACAGGCAAGGGGCACTGGGGACCAGCCTCAGCTCAAAGCCCCTCCCTGTATATATCTGGGCACATGCACGCGGATATACACCAGCCTCCGCAGATGGATATTCCTGTGTGTGCGTCAGTCACAACATACACATCCATGGGTATATTTCCTGCGCAAGCAAATCTCTGCCATACACGTACATATGGAAAAGCACATAGATGTACAGGCTTTCCTGTATATGTGTGTAAGGCTGGTTGCGTCGCCGGGAACTCGGACACACCCATCCCCCTCCATGCCTGAAAATTATGTCACCACTCAGCATCTAGCTTTGCCACGCCCACCTCTGCACTCAACACTAAACTCTGCACTCAGCACCAGGATCTGCACTCCACACTACACTCTGCACTGGGCACCTAGCCCGCCGTTGGAAATCCCCTCTGCACTCGGCACCAGGA
>NW_016107922.1:135186-145318 GCF_001604975.1 Cebus imitator | reverse complement strand
CTAAACTCTGCACCCGGCACCTAGCCAGCCATTGGAAAACCCCGCCAAAATTTAAAAGAAGCCCCGCCAAAACCTGCCCAATAGCACATTGCCCCGCCCAGTCCGCTCACCAGAAATCCCGCCTACCTACCTAGAGCAGCTTGCCACGTCCATGTCCTGTTTCTCCACAGCCAATCAGAGCGCCTTCCCTCCCTATATAACCCCATGCCTGAGAGGAGTCAGGCAAGACTCCTCCGGCCCCCTTTTCCTGGACCATGGAATCTCTCCGGGTGGGGGGCGAATAAATTAGCGTCTAATTGTTATCATGCAGGCCTCAGTTTCCTCATTTTAAACTCGGCAATAAACCTTACAGAGAATAAACCTTACCATCTGTATATACATATTTTTTCTAGGTTGTTTTTCAGGACATTGAAAGTCGGGAGCATGCTGTCACACAGAGAGACGCAAGCCTCACATAACTGCATTTCAACGGGCCGACGAAGCACAGGGTTTCAGAACCACAGTTCCCACTTCTCCTGTTTGGCAGTCCTCATCTGACTGGCCAACGGCGTGGGCACTCCCTGCTCTGGTGGCCACTGCAACGTGGAGGGAGCAAGATCAGAGCTAGCTGGGCCGCAGTGGGCCAGGGTGAGGGCAGCTCACAGCCCGTCTCCTCTCAGTTGGCCACTCTCTCCCTCAGAAACACGAAGACATTCCTTTCTTATTCCTCCTTAGGGAAACCTGGGCCTGCAAGTGACAGGAAGACCTCACATTCCACAGAGGAGACCTCGGTTTCTCCCCAAAGCTCTGTCCAGTATGGAGTGACAAATCACCGTACTTATGAGACAAAGGCATGAAGTCCGGGTCAGGGCACTACTTTTCTGCAGCAACTTTTCTAGATGTGAGATATCAGTAAACACTGTGCTGCTTCTGTTACGGATACAACACAAGGATGTAAAAGAAATCAAGTATGAGGCTCATTCTTCTGGGAGCTCACATTTTCACTGGGGCTATGAGACAGCTGGAGCAAATGCCAGGCACAGGATCGGGGACAGCGTCGAACTAACTTTGGGAGGTTTGCTTTGGCTAAAACCTAAATCAATTACAAAGGAAAGAAGTGGATTAGAGGGGGATCTTATGAAATCCCATCAGACTTGAATCATGCTATTGACTTTTTTTTCTTCCTGGCTGTGTTTTATGTTTTCTCCCTCACTGAAACTGATCAATCATTGTCAAAATTTCTCCCTTGTACCCTTCCCTCTATGGGAGGGCTGTCTCTTGGCTGCTCTGGGATGCAGGAATGGCTTATATGCACCCTTTAGTGTCCATTTCTGTGCGTCTCTTGGTGGCACTGCCTCCCTATCTCCAGGGTGTTCTGGCCACCCTCAGGCTCCTAGAATCCCACCCAAGTTTCCTTAGCCCCTGCAACCCCCTTTTCCGTTCAAAGCCCACAGCACATATCAGTTCGTGCTGTGGAAAAAACTAACCTCCGAAATGAATTTGCACTCAGGTGTAAATGTCTAGTAGTTTGATCGTAGAGCCATTTATTGGAAGGGACTTCAGAAAGGATTTCGTTTACCTACTCATCAGGTCAGGAGCCCTGCAGATGGGAAGTCACCTGCCTAACTCCCAGAGACAGAAACAGTGTTGGGACCAAAACCCAAGGGTCCTTACTCCCAACTCCCACGAACTTAATTTTCCCCCAGGGTATGGCCCACCACCCACCCACATGTAAAAACTAGAGACTCTGGGCAGCATTCTGTCTCTCCGCAAGCTTCCAATCTCTTGTCTATTTTGCCTCCAAAATATATCTCTAATTTCCCCACTTTTCTTTAACTTCACATCACCTGTCTGGTACAAGCCATCATCATCATCTTTTTGCTTGGACCTACCAAGACACCTAATCTACGTTGTTTTTTTATTTGTTTGTTTTGGTTTTTGACAGAGTCTCACTCTATCACCAAGGCTGGAGTGCAGTGGCCTGATCTTGCTCACTGGAACCTCCGCCTCCTGGGTTCAGGCAATTCTGCTGCCTCAGCCTCCTGGGTAGCTGGGATTACAGGCGCCCACCACCATGCCCAGCTAAGTTTTGTACTTTTAGTAGAGACGGGGTTTTGTCATGTTGGCCAGGCTGGTCTCGAACTCCTGACCTCAGGTAATCCGCTCACCTCAGCCTGCCAAAGTGCTGGGATTACAGGTATGAGCCACCGTGGCTGGAAGAATGTTCCTACTCCCTCTTAGATTCACCCTGTAGGAAGAGTGAAGTCCTTTTCTCTTTTTTAAAAAATCGTAGTAATATGTATATAGCATATAACTTATTATTTTGATCATTTTTAAACTGGTAAAAACACTACCTTTAAATGGTTAAAATTTACCATTTTAACTATTTAAAAATATATTTACATATATTTTTAATTTTTAATTTTTATTTTTGAGATGGTGTTTCACTCTTGTCACCCAGGCTGGAGTGCAATGATGTGATCTCGGCCCACTGCAACCTCTGCCTCCTAGGTTCAAGCGATTCTCCTGCCTCAGCCTCCTGAGTAGCTGGGATTGCAGGGGCGTACTACCATGCTCAGCGAATTTTTGTGTTTTTAGTAGAGATGGGGTTTCACCATGTTGGCCAGGCTGGTCTTGAACTCCCGACCTCAGGTGATCCACCCGCCTCAGCCTCCCAAAGTGCTGGGATTACAGGCATGAGCCACGGCACCCAGCCAATTTTTAAGTTTTAGAGACAGGGTCTTGCTCTGTTGCCCAGGCTGGAGTGCAGTGTTGTAATCATGGCTCACTGCAGGTTCAACCTCCTGACCTCTAGTGATCCTCCTGCCTTGGCCTCCAATAGTGCTGAGATTACAGACATGAGCCACCTAGCCTGGCCATTTTACCCATTTTAAGGGTTCAGCGCAGTAGTGCTAACTATATATATGTTGCGGCTGTGCCGCAGATCCTGGAACTTTTTCATCTTGAAAACCGGAAACTGAATAACCATTGAACAACTCTCTCTTTCTCCCCGATCCCTATCCCCTGGCAACCACTGCTTCTATGAGTCTGACTACTTTAGACACCTCCTCTAAGGAAAACTGTCTCTCTGTGCATAGCTTGTTGTACTTAGTGTAATGTCTCAAGCCTCTTTTTCTTTCCCAATTTCTTTTTTTAATACAAACACATGCATACAACCTATGTTTCTTTGATTTTATGACAAGTGTTTGGAAGACAAACACTTTGCAATTGTTCCTTGCAATTTTATCATCCCTTGCAATTTTCCAAGGGACAATAACATTACATTTATAATGTTTCATAAAACACACTCAGATTTCAAAAATGTTAGGAACGGAAGAAGAACTAATTAGAATGCAGGAACTTGTGGTTGGACAGGAATGTCTCAAGCTTCATCCAGCTACCTGGGAGGCTTAGGCGGGAGAATCGCTTGAGCCCAAGAGGCGGAGGTTCCAGTGAGCCAAGATCACGCCGCTGCATTCCAGCCTGGGTGACAGAATGAGACTCTGTCCCCACAAAACAACAACGACAAAAACGGTGCTTGAAAAAATAACTTTTGACCAGGCACGGTGGCTCATGCCTGTAATCCCAGCATTTAGGGAGGCTGAGGCAGGGATCATGAGGCCACAAGATCGAGACTAGCCCGGTTAACATAGTGAAATCCCATCTCTATTAAAAATACAAAAATTAGCTGGGCATGGTGGCGCATGCCTGTAATCCCAGCTGCCTGGGAGGCTGAGGCAGGAGAATCACTTGAATATGACAGGCGGAGGTTGTGGTAAGCCGAGGTTGTACCACTGGACTCCAGCCTGGGCAATAGAGTAAAACTCCATCTCAAAAAAAAAAAAAAAAGAAAGAAAGAAAGACAGAAAAAATAACTCTTACGTTTATGAGAAATGAGTATGCAGCGTATATTAAAAAGGATATGGAGGCCACGTGTTCCTAGCACAGAGATTGCCAGCTGCCTAACCTTCATCTACCCTCTCCTTTGCCTCACTAACAGAACCCTGGGTATTATCTGGGTGGCAATGTTCTCAGCCATAGAACTACATATCCCAGCCTCTTTTGAAAATGAAGGTGGCCAATTAGATGTAAGAAGAAATATTTGGGTAGAGCTTCCAGGAAGCTGTTTAACGGGAGCTGAAAGAGTTCAGCTGGTACTCTTTTGTCCTAAGCTCTTCTACTTTCCTTTTTTTGAGACGGAGTTTAGCTCTTGCTGCCCAGGCTGCAGTGCAATGTCACGAACCTGGCTCACCACAACCTCCGCCTCCAAATTTCAAGCAATTCTCCTGCCTCAGCCCACCGAGTAGCTTGGTTTACAGGTATGCGCCACTACACCCGGTCAATTTTTAATATTCTTAGTAGAGACGAGGTTTCTCCATGTTGGTCAGGCTGGTCTTGAACTCTCAACCTCAGGTGATCTGCCAGCCTCGTCCTCCCAAAGAGCTGGGATTACAAGCATGAGCCACTGTGCCTGGCCCCTCTTCTACTTTCTTTTCTTTTCTTTTTTTTTTTTTTGAGACAGAGTCTCGTTCTGTCCCCTGGCGCCAGGCTGGAGCACAGTGGCACGATCTGGGCTCACTGCAACCTCCGCCTCCTGAGTTCAAGTAATTCTCCTGCCTCAGCCTCCCGAGTAGCTGGGACTACAGGTGTGCGCCACCACACCCAGCTAGTTTTTGTATTTTTTTTAGTAGAGACGGGGTTTCACTATGTTGGCCAGGATGGTCTCAATCTCATGACCTCGTCATCCACCTGCCTCAGCCTCCCAAAGTGCTGGGATTACAGGTGTGAGCCGCCGTGCCTGGCCCTTCTTCTACTTTCTATTACTGGGAATACGATGTGATGACTGGGGTTCCAGCAACCATTATGTGCACATGGGGCAATCTTAAAGATGGAAGCCACGCAGTCGGGATGGTAAAGGAGTAAGACGGCAGAAGCCTGATGACCACAGGGTTACTGTATCAACCCCATCTGCTTATCTCCACACTTCTTTTATGTAAAATAAACATTATTCCCTACTGTGTTTAAGCTGTCATTATTTAAGGATTCCGTTTCTAGTAAACCACACTTCTTCCTAAAAGATTCATATCTTTTCCCAAAGATATTCAAGGATTGAAAAGTGACACCTGGAGCAGGGGTCAGTAAACAGCTCTGGTAAAAGACTAGACAACATGTTTTCAGCTGTTCGTGCCACGTAGTGTCTGTCACAATGACCTGACCTTTGGTTGCAGTATGTGAGGAACCACAGAGAACGTCACTGAATATGCATGGCTGTGCTCCAGTCAAACGATTCACAACAACTGCAATTTGGATTCCATGTAATTTTCAAGTATCATGAAATCGTATTCTGCTTTTGATTTTTTGACTCATCTAAAAAATATCAAAACCATTCTTAACTTGCATTGCAAGCCACACAAAAACAGGATTTGGCCCCAGGCTGCAGTTTGCCAACCCTACTGTACAGGATGCAATTCCTACAAACAAACCAAGGTATAAGCAATGTAGGCTTTTATGATGTATTTGTTTGCTATCTTTGTGTTTCAAAACCTTCTTAGATATGCAGAGCTGGGCCTATAAAATAATGATCCATGCCTGTAATCCCAGAACTTTGGGAGGCTGAGGCAGGCAGATAACCTGAGGCCAGCAGTTCGAGATCAGCCTGGCCAACATGGCGAAACCCCGTCTCTACTAAAAATACAAAAATTAGCTGACGTAATCCCAGCTACTTGGGAGTCTGAGGCAGGAGAATCGCTTGAACCTGGAAGTGGAGATTGCAGTGAGCAGAGACTGCACCACTGCACTCCAGCCTGGGCGAGAGTGAGACTCCATCTCAAAAAAAAAAAAAAAAAAAAAAAAAAAAAAAAAAAAAAAAAAAAAAAAAAAAAAAAAAAGATACTAGCTTGGGAACAATATACCAAAAATTTCACATGTAGAAAAAGCATGTTAGTTTATGCCTGTAATCCCAGCACTTTGAGAGGCTGAGGCAGGCAGATTACTTGAGCCCAGGAGTTTGAGACCAGCCTGGGCAACATGGTGAAACCCCATCTCTACAAAACAATTTAAGAAAATAAGCTGGTCATGATGGCAAACACCTGTACTCCCAGCTATGTGGGAGGCTGAGGCAGGAGGATAGCTTGAGCCCAGGAGGTTGAGGCTGCAGTGAGCCGTGTTGGCACCCCAGCCTGGGCAATAGAGCAAGATCCTGTTGCCAAAAAAAAAAAAAAATACAAAACACAACTCTCATCTAAGTGAACACTGCCTTCCCACTGATGACCTTGAGAGGTAAGAGACCAGTGGCAGTGATGGTGATCACATTTGAAGCTTTTTGAATACTTAGGACTTCATATGTTTGTTAAAAAAATTAATCATCTTAACCACTTACTTCCCTTAGGAAAATAGAGTAAGTGTATATTTAAAAAAAATTAATCATCTTCCTTCATAACCATACTTTGTAAGGCCATATTACCAGTGACTACACGTGATGTTAAGCTAGTAAACGCCCGTGCAAGGTGACATGAAACAGCGCAAGGCAGACCATGGCCCCCACCTGCAGTGGCTGGTGCTGTCTGCGCAGCTGATAGAGGCCACGAACACGGTGGAAACATGCAGAAGCTGGACAGCAGAGGCGAAGGTGCTGTGGGAGGGGCCGAGGAGGAACGCCGACCACGGGCGGACTGGGGACACCGCAGGGCTGGCTTCCAAAACTCCATGGTGAGATGTCTGATTGCTGGAGGTAACTTTTCTGATGGGAAAGGCTCAGCATTGGTGGAAAAACAGGAGATGGCACTCAAGAACTTACACCGGAGAGAGACTAAGGACAGAGATTCTGAAACCTTAAAGTAGTATAGAAAATGTGTGTGTGTGTGTGTGTTCGTGTGTGTGTGTGTGTGAATTGCCAGAGCTACTGATACTTTTTCAGGGGGAGGGGGAAGAAAAGCAAACTCACTCCTTATCCACCATGATATGCACAAGTTATTAGGTTGATTACATTGCTGGCTTTTCTTTCCATAGGCTTTACACACGCCTTCTGTGTGGTGTGAGTGTGTGTACTCAGGGGAGGGTGCATGGGAGGTCAGTGGAAGCTTGCGTGTGGAGGGCAGGGGAGGATTTGGGTGTGAAAAGCCGAGAAGCAGGGTGAGAGACAGTGTGTTACATCGCGAGGGGTAAGACTCAGGCAGAGGTTGCTTTCGTGGGGTTTGAGTCGTGCCAATACTCATGGCTTAGCCTCATACATGGTAAGAACGGCGCGGGTGCTGTCTCGGTCTCCGCCTCACTCTCCCCTTCTCTCCCCACAGCTGTGCAAAGCTTGAGCCATGTGATCCTGAGAGGACAACACTGAAAGCCTCTGGCTGTGCCAAGAGGAGAGCGTAGGGAGACAAAGGCCAAGGCCGAGGCCAGGGCCGGGCCAGCTGCCAGGGTGGAGCCTGGACGTCCAATAAGGTCTGAAGGACTTGAACGGCGGGACCGGCTCGGTGCAACCGGGACACAGTCTTTGCACGGCCGTGCACATCTCTTCCAGTCGCACTCCTGTTGGCTGGCGGCTTCTGCTAGGAGGCTTTCAAGAGGAATCGAACCAATTTGGTGCCCTCATCCTCCCTCTCTCTGCTTCTCCAGGCTCACCCCAACCTCATCAATCCTTCCCTGAAGTCTTAGTTCTACCACAGGCCCTAGACCTAGATATCCTGGTTGGATTTATTACCAGATCTGCAACACACTGCCTGTATCATCTGAAAACAGCCATTTTACTTCCCTGGGTCTCGCTCTGTTACCCAGGGTGGAGCGCAGGGGTGCGATCACAGCTCACTGCAGCCTCGACTTCCCTGGCTCCAGCCATCCTTCCATCTCCCACCTCCACTTCCTAAGCAGCTGGGACCGCTGGCGTGCATCAGCACACCCTGCTAATTCTTGTAGAGACAGGGTCTTGCCATATTGTCCAGACTTGTCTTGAACTCCTCGGCTCAAGTGATCCACACACTTCGACCTCCCAAAGTGCAAGGATTACAGGCGTGAGCCACTGCGCCTGGCCCTGATTTTTAAAATATTCACTTCTACCTACCCTTTCTCTCGAAAAATAAAATAAGATTAATTCGTAATTAAAATATACTCAGAAAAGCACTATGAAAGTATTATTACATAAATGAAGTGACACGTCACACAGCCTGCTGCTGTGTGAAAAGGGCGATTGTTAACTACGAAAACATTGGCAGTATTTTAATGGGTACACTTAGTACACTCAATGGGTTATTTTTTGAGGTGACAGATTCAGCTTTTGTCTTCTTACAAGGCATCCATTTGACAAGCAGCCTCTGTCTAATGTTTTTATCGGGTAACAGTGGTATCTGTAGCCTCCGATGCTTCTCAAATATCACTGACACCCAATAAAAGCATCAGGCTTTTATCGACAAACTTTTGGCAGCCATTTTCTTTCAAGACAATGAATAAAACCCATATCAAAATTATTATTATTATTATTTGAGATTGAGTTTCACTCTTGTTGCCCAGGCTGGAGTGCAATGGTACAGTCTCAGCTCACTGCAACCTCTGCCTCCCTGTTCAAGCGATTCTTCTGCCTCAGTCTCTCTGAGTAGCTGGGATTACAGGCATGCGCCACCATGTCCAGCTAATTTTTGTACTTTTAGTAGAGGCAGAGTTTTACCATGTTGGCCAGGTTGGTCTTGAACTCCTGACCTCAGGTGATCCCCCTGCCATGGCCTCCCAGAGTGCTGGGATTACATGTGTGAGCCGCTGCTCCTGGCCATCAGAATTATTTTATGTGCTTTTCTACTATGTGAAATTTGGTTACAATCATTCAATTTTATTTGTTTTTATTGTTTTGAGACAGGGTCTCACCTTGTTGCCCAGGCTGGAGTTCGATCTCAGCTCACTAAAACCTCAATCTTCTGGGCTTAAGCAATCCTTCCACCTCAGTTCCCTGAGTAGCTGGGACTACAGGCACACGCCACCATCCCCAGCTAAATTTTTTTTTTTTTTTTTTGTAGGGACAGGGTTTTGCCAGGTTGCCCTGGCTGGTCTCAAATTCCTGGGCTCAAGTGATCCACCCATCTCGGCCTCCCAAAGTGCTGGGATTACAGACGTGAACCACCGCATCGGGGCTCCAGTCATTCGATGTTATTAAATGGTGTCTACAAATGAACATGAAACGCTACAGGACTGAGTGAAAATCAAGATCCTGATCTCTTTTTTTTTTTGAGACTGAGTCTTGCCCTGTTGCTCTGGGGTGCAGTCGCACAGTCTCGGCTCACTGCAACCTCCCCTTCCCGGTTCAAGCGATTCTTCTTCCTGTCTCCCGAGGAGGTGGGATTACAGGTGTGCGCCAACACACCTGGCTAATTTTTGTATTTTGAGTAGAGATTGGGTTTCACCATGTTGGCCAGGTTGGTTTTGAGCTCCTGACCTCAGGTGATCTGTCCACCGTGGCCTCCCAAAGTGCTGGGATTACAGGTGTGAGCCATGAGCCCAGCCAAGGCCCTGATCTTGCCTTGCACCTTGCTGAGTACCCGTGGGCAGGTGACTTAGTTTCCTCATCTATTATGGATCTTTAAGGGCTTTGTGGCACTCATAGCCTACAAATCTGTAAACTCCTGACTTGGTCTTTCTGGGGATGAATACAGAACCCCACCATTGAAAATGGTACTGACTGTCCTTTGGCTTCAAGATGGGAACTCGAATGAACTGAACTTTAGATGTGTCTAGATAGCATTTGGGAGGGCACTCGATTGGGTCAAAACCAGATAATCATTCACAGAAGGAAAAAGCAGCAGACAGGTCAACCCCAAGGGCCACATGACTGAGTTAAAACGGAGGACTTTCTTCGGACATAGTTATTAGGTGGACCTCGCCACGCACAACGATGATGGACAGGAGAACCTGGGACCCCTCAGAGGGGAACAACACTTCTTTATTAGCCTTTACAATACTTTACAACAAAGGACATTGATTTTATTAAAAACAATTTTATTTTTTAGAGACACGGTCTTGCTACTGTTGGCCAGGTGCAATGGCTCATGCCTGTAATCTCAACACTTTAGGAAGCCAAGGAGGGAGGATTACTTGGAGGCAAGAGTTTGAGGCTAGCCTGGGCAGCATGGTGAGACGCTATCTCAAAAAAAAAAAAAATACAAAACACAACTCTCAT
>NW_016107922.1:133854-135145 GCF_001604975.1 Cebus imitator | reverse complement strand
AAAAAAAAAAAAAAAAAATTAGCCAGGCGTGGTACGCCCTTGTAGTCCCAGCTACTCAGGAGGCTGAGGTGGGAGGATTGCTTGAGCCTGTGAGTTGGAGGCTGTAGGTGAGCCTGACGGTGCTACTGCCCTCCAGCCTGGGTAACAGAGCCAGGCCCTGTCTTAAAAAGAAAGCAGTGCTCCTGGCACGTACGCAATCCCGCATCGCCTCCTGGAATCTCAGCCCACATGTCCCGGTGCTCTGTACGTGCCGTCTGCGCGGTCACCCTTCACGTTTTGTTCGGGAGAAGGTGCGGGTCTTAGGAAAGGTAAGTAAGCGAATGAGAATAAACAAGAATCTTTTTCTCTGGGGCCTGAGACTATTTAAGGAACTTAGCTCTAAAGTCCCCACCATGTGCCAGGGCATTTAAGATTCCAGAACGCAGAAGACGGCGCAGGACCCCATGGGAAGCCGGACGCCCAGTTACCCAGTTAGAACAGGCACTGAGGCGCGGCCTGCCCGCAGCTGGGTTACATTCCCTTGCTGCGCAGAATCTCGCAGTGCCTCGAGCAACTCTTTGACCCTCTTAGAACCCATTCCTTTTCCAAGGGGGGATTAGTTCCTTCCGTGCCGCTGCAGACACAAAAGCGTTCGGCGCTTGTCCATTTAGCGAGATCGGCAGACACCACGTGCGGCTCCGTGATGCGCTCCTTCCACCCGTTTTCTCTCCGACTGCTCTGGCCTCGGTTCTCAGCCCTCCGCATTTTCTCTGCCTTTAATGGATTTCCCTTCCTGTTCCCCTCCTATTCCAAGTGCTTCAGGTATTCAAGTAATTATAGGGATTTTTAAAACCTCTCCTGTTTCTTGCCTGGGAAGTCAAATGGACCCACGGGAAGAATTCACCTCAAGGCTCAGGTGGAGACCAGATGGCCCCCAGAGCACAGAAGGATGGCAAGATACGGTTTTTACACACGGCCTGAGCCATAGTTGTTATTCCTGGCGTGAAAACCCAAGGAGGCCTGAGGGGAGTGGTGGTGGGTCTCTCATCTCTCCTTCTTCTATTTAATAAATCTACTCTGCAGAGGGCAGAGCAAAGGAGACCCATGGTCCTCCATGACCCATCTTTTGATTGATTATTTTTTCTGAGACAGAGTCTCGCTCTGTCGCCCAGGCTGGAGTGCCGTGGCACGATCTCAGTTCACTGCAACCTCCACCTCCTGGATTCAAGCAATTCTCCTACGTCAGCCTCCCACGTAGCTGGGATTACAAGTGATTGCCACCACACCTAGCTAATTTTTTTTTTTTTTTTTT
>NW_016107922.1:131325-132729 GCF_001604975.1 Cebus imitator | reverse complement strand
GGCTCAGGTGATCTACCTGCCTCAGCCTCATGAGTATCTAGGACTACTGGTGTGTGCACAACTACACCTAGCTAATTCTTTTTTTTTTTTTTTTTTTTTAGAAAAGACAGGGTTTCACCGTGTTGGCCAGGCTGGTCTTGAACTCCTGACCTCAAGTCATCTGCCTGCTTTGGCCTCCCAAAGTGCTAGGATTACAGGTGTGAGCCACTGCACCCAGTCCATGTTTGCTTTTCTAGAAATTCTTAGAGAAGTTTTCCAAGTGTTCAATGTTATCCTGGGTGGGCTGAGGGTAGCTGAGTGGGGAATTAAGGGGTTGAGATAGGGGAGAATGTACTAGAAGAATCCTGTGCTCTAGAGAGTCTGAAGAAGTCTCCATGGCTGCCCGGTGGCAGGGAGCCACAGCTCCAGGGAAAGGCAGGCCGAGGACAGGACTCGAGTTGCCTTTTAGGGAAGCAGTCTCACCAGCAATTCCAGTTTGAAAAATGACTTCGCCAGCACAGATCAGGACTTGGATCCTTCTGTCTGGAACAGTATGAGGAGCACATCTTTGGGGTTCCACCCTGCGTCTCCCCAGTCACTCCCTGGCCCATCACTTCAGGGAGGCAGTGGAGATTCTGTGACTCATTTGCTGGGGCAGGTCCCAGAGGCCTCAGAGGAAGCCTGGCCTCACAGTTCAATAATGCTGGTAAATATTAGCAAGAAAACAGACTACGGTACTGTGCAAGGAACAGGAAGTCTATGCACCCCATTTTCAGGGGAGAGAGAGGTCAGGCTGGGTTTTGGTGCAAGCTTTCTGGTTATCTTTCTGCCAGAATCTTCCCCAGTGAGCTCTTCCCCACAGGCACTGCTTGTGGCCATGCTGCGCAGAGGTAAAGTGGCGAAGATGGAGGGAAACCTCCTGTTTCAGGGGATCGTGTCCCCAGAGAAACAAGCCGACAGGAGGCATCTTCGCTGTTTCTGCCACTGACACAGGTGGATGTCACAGCTAAGGCAGGTGAGGCTTCTCTGCTTGAGCACTGGGGTGGTCCTGGGCAGGAGTCATGGTGGAGATGGCCAGGACGCCCTGGGGACTGTAGGCCACCTTGTTTCAGCAGTAGAAGGGTCTCTGTCCCCTTCCAAGGCCAACCTTCTACTAGGATTTTTGGAACCAACTCTTCTCTCCTTACGTGGTTTCTCCCCTCTCTCTCCCAAAGTTTTAAACCACAATCCTCTCTCTCTTGTCACTTGCAATTAAAAAGAAAAGATTGTCTTAGTGTTCATATTAATGCCAGGCAGGTGCGGTGGCTCACGCCTGTCATCCCAGCACTTCGGGAGGCCAAGGCCGGCAGATTGCCTGAGCTCAGGAGTTCGAGATCAGCCTGGCAACATGGTGAAACCCTCTACTAAAAAAACAAAAACAAACAA
>NW_016107922.1:127532-129380 GCF_001604975.1 Cebus imitator | reverse complement strand
CGCCTCCTGGGTTCAGGCAATTCTCCTGCCTCAGCCTCCTGAGTAGCTGGGATTACAGGCACGCGCCACCATGCCCAGCTGATTTTTTGTATTTTTAGTAGAGACAGGGTTTCCCCATGTTGACCAGGATGGTCTCGATCTCTTGACCTCGTGATCCACCCGCCTCGGCCTCCCAAAGTGCTGGGATTACAGGCTTGAGCCACCGCGCCCGGCCATAATCACTCTTTATCCTATTGCCCAGGACAAAAACCTCACCCGGAACTCTGCTGTCCTCTAACATCTGACAGGACATCCACCAGTAAGTCCTCTCCACGTTTCTACATTCCAGGTTCACTTCCCAGTGGACCGCTCCTAACTCCCTCCACTCCCCCACCCCAATCTCGCTCACCCTCCTCTCTTGCATGGGCCAAGGCCCTGCCTAATCTTCCCACCGCTGTCTTGGCCCCCTCCAGCCCATCCTGTACAAAGCAGCCCAAGAGTGACCTTTCTTTTTCTTTCTTTCTTTTTTTTTTTTGAGACAGAGTTTTGCTCTTGTTTGGCAAAGTGGAGTGCCACGGCCTGGTCTTGGCTCATTGCAACCTCCACCTCCTGGGTTCAAGTGATTCTTCCACCTCAGCCTCCCAAGTAGCTGGGATGACAGACACCTGCCACCATGCCCGGCTGGTTTGTGTTTTTAGTAGAGACGGGGTTTCACCATGTTGGCCAGGTTGGTCTCAATCTCTTGACCTCGTGATCCTCCCGCCTCAGCCTCCCAAAGTGCTGGGATTACAGGCGTGAGCCACCACGCCCAGCCCCGAGTGTGACCTTTCTAAAGTAGATGCCACACCACAGCACTCTTCCCCTTAAAAAACCCAACAGAGGCTGGGCACAGTGGTTCACGCCTGTCATCCCAGCACTTTGGGAGGCTGAGGCGGGAGGATCACGAGGTCAAGAGATTGAGACCAACCTGGCCAACATGGTGAAACCCCGTCTCTACTAAAAATACAAAAAAATTCGCTAGGCGTTGTGGCACATGGCTGTAGTCCCAGCTACTGGGTAGGCTGAGGCAGGAGAATTGCTTGAACCTGGGAGGTGGAGGTTGCAGTGAGCCGAGGTCGCGCCACTGCACTCCAGCCTGGCGCCTGGTGACAGAGTGAGACTCTGTCTCAAAAAAAAAAAACAAAAAAAACAAAACAGAATCCAAACCCCTTCCCGTGGCCTGCAGCGACAGACTACGGGCCTTCTTTTTCTCCCCTGAACATGCCAAGCTCTTTTCTGACTCTGAGCCCTTCCACAAGGGTCCCTCTTCTTAGAACACTCTTCCCTGCCACATAGCAGCCCCCTCACCTTTCAGGCTGCAATTCTGACCCCTGCTCAGACACGCCTGCCCTAACCTTGTGAGCTGAAGGAGCCCACATCACTCTCTAGCTGCAGTTTTGTCTTGTTTTTGAGACGGGGTCTCACTCTATCACCCAGGCTAGAGTGCAGTGGTGTGATCACAGCTCACTACAGCCTCGAACTCCAGGCCTCAAGTGATCCTCCTTCCTCAGCCTCTCAAAGCTCTGGGATTACAGGGGTGAGACACTGTGCCCGGCGTCTACCCGTAGTTTGTGTTCAGTGCACACTTCTCAGTACATAAATTAATAAATTATCTTGGCTATTCATCATTTCTCTTGTCTGTCTCCAGTCATCTCCAAAGCCTTTCATTCTAGTTTCCTGAGCTGGGGACGTGTCTTGTTCACTGCCATATTCCCAATGCCTAGCGCTCATGTAGCATGCGGCGGGCGCTGGCTATGGATAGAGTCTCCAGCTCTGTGTGGCATGCGGTGGGCACTGGCTATGGAGAGTCTCCAGCTCTGTGTGGCATGC
>NW_016107922.1:122728-127177 GCF_001604975.1 Cebus imitator | reverse complement strand
AGTGTCCAGCTCTGTGTGGCATGTGGCGGGCACTGGCTATGGATAGTGTCCAGCTCTGTGTGGCATGCGGCGGGCACTGGCTACGGATAGTGTCCAGCTCTGTGTGGCATGCGGCGGGCGCTGGCTATGGATAGAGTCTCCAGCTCTGTGTGGCATGCGGTGGGCACTGGCTATGACTACTGTCCAGCTCTGCTCCAGCTCCTGTCCCACAAGGCGAGTAGCTTTCAGAAAAGGACGTCCCTGAAAAGTGGAGGTTGGGGCTTTGTTCAGCCTCTCCCTGCCCCCAGGCTTGTGTTCAGCCCATAGCTCTCTGCCCCTTCCTCGCTTTGCCCTTGATTTGCGCAGGGTGGTGAGCCATAGCCCGTTGGGTGCTGAGGAAGACGGTGGGTGGGAAGGGCGGGGCCCGCACATCAGTGAAACACAGGCCGTCGTTCAGATTGATGGCATCAAGTCTTCATGACTTCATCTGCACTTAGTTAAACATGGACCAGCCCACTGGAACCTCGTGGGCAGTAGTCTGGTTTCTGCTCTCAGTTCTACCCTCTTCCAAGCTTCAATTAAGGGAGCAACAAAAGATCTCTATCATGAGCCATGTGTGGTGATCTCATCCGCTAAGGCAAATATTTTTTTCTGGTTATATTTATAGAACATTCTCTCGTTTCCTTGAACAACCCTAGCTGGCATTATCTTGTTTACCTTCTCTTCATCCAGATTTGCGTTTGTAAGGGGACAGTTTTTATCTGCTGCTCTTAGCTGTGTGGGATTTCCAGTTCCTCTGTTTTTCTTTTAGCTTTCATCTGTGCGCTCTTTTAAGATCAAGCAGTTTGGTAGCTTACGGTTACCAAGGCAGTAATTAATATTTTAGGAAAATAGACAACACGGGCTCCAGCTAAGCACTCTGATAATTTTTCTTGGCAGTGTCTTGTGGCCTTGCGGGGAAGGATGGAACTTGGTATTTCTTTCCCCTTTCTGCCAGTCACGTGGTTCCTGATGCCAGGCCTCCCTCCAGCCCTCCCAAAACAGGGAAACTAGTACAGACCAGCCCCACAGACCTCTGGACTGACACCTGACTACCTTTGCGGGCATCTGACCCTGGCTAAGGCCCCACAGTGACTCACAGTGAGATGAAGATGCATACCTGGGGTGGGAACCTGCTGACCCAGCAGAGTATCTCTTTCTCAGGGGCCCATTAAGCTAAGCTCTGTCAGGCCAGGAGAACGGGGGCCCCTCAAGCTGAGGAAAGACTGTTAGTGGGAATGGCTGTCGGCTCAAGGAGTCGTAAAGAGGCAGCACCCAAGCAAGCCAGTGCTGTGTTGGCTGTGTCTTTGGTGACCCTCAACTTCTTTTTTTTTTTTTTTTTTTTTTGAGGCAGGGTCTCCCTCTGTCACCCAGGTTGGAGCATAGTGGCATGATAATAGCTTACTGCAGCCTTGAACTCCCGGGCTCAAGTGAGTCTCCCACCTCAGCCTCCTGAGGAGCTGGGGCTACAGGTGTGGGTCACCATGCCAGGTGACTTTTAAAAATTTTTTCGCAGAGACAGGGTCTTGGTTTGTTGCCCTGGCTGGTCTTGAACTCCTGGCCTCAAGTGATCCGCCTGCCTTGGTCTTCCGGAGTGCTGGGATTACCAGCATGAACCACCTCTCCCAGCCTAGGTTCACTTTTGCAAAAGGTAGTTATGGGTGCTTAACAGATCCAGGTAGAGACAAAAGTGACTATGGAGTACATATGTGGAGAAAGAGGAAGAGCTTTGTGCCGCCTGGATGCTCTGTCTGTGCCTCCCCCAGGCCGAAGCAGCGGCCTTGAGCCCCATAGTGCTCGCCTTGCTCTGGGAACACGCAGTGCAGTTGGATGTGACTGAGACACACTCAAATGAGCATCACGAGCAGGGCTCAAGGCCCATGACGTCACCCTCCCACTGTTCTTGGCTTTAACCAGAAACTTACTGGTGACTCATGTCCAGTTTTGGCTTTAAAGGTAAAAGAGACTGGGAACAATTGGATACAGTCCATATAAGAACAAATAAAACGAATGCTTGGAAAATAGGCCCTATGCAGAACGCAATTAGGGCTGCTTAACTCAGACGACAGCGGGCAGATGGAGGAGGTTATTTATATGAGGAATAGTGATAAACTCTTTTCTTTTTCTGCCTTTTTGGATGTAGATAGGATAGAAATAATGTTCATGCTTTATTTATTTCTCTCTATGGAGACCCAAATAAAAGAAATTGGGCTTGATTTGCAACTGCAGAGATGTAGGGTGGATATAAGGCATTGCTTCCACTTGCTGTTAGACGCTGGTCTTTCACGGCTTCTTTTCCTAAAAAATGTGGAAAAGCAAGGCACATCAAGGGTCGCTTTGCCGCGGTGGAGCTAGTCAATATCTTCTAAGTACCTTGGTAGAACCCCACAGAAGCCAGAAAATATATATTCCCTGTTTTCTGAAAGGTTCTGATATTAGGATTAGTTATTCTGATTCTTTTTTTTTTTTTTTTGAGGCGGAGTCTCGCCCTGTTGCCCAGGCTGGTGCAATGGTGCAATCTCGGCTCACTGCAACCTCCATCTCTCAGGTTCAGGCGATTCTCCTGCCTCAGCCTCCCAAGTAGCTGGGACCACAGGCATCTGCCACCACATCCGGCTAATTTTTTGTATCTTTAGTAGAGATGGGGTTTCACCATGTTGGCCAGGCTGGTCTCAAACTCGTGACCTCGTGATCCGCCCATCTCAGCCTCCCAAAGTGCTGGGATTACAGGCGTGAGCCACCGCGCCCAGGCGATTCTTTTTACTCCTAAGGTTAAATGCAGTGGGGTAGAGCAAATGGACGGAAGACAGGAGTGCCTGTCCTGGCCCTGACCTTCACTGACTCTGTGACCGTGGGGGAACATACGTGCCTCATTTACAATGTGGGAATATGATAGCTTTCCTTCTTAACTCACACGCCATTAAGTGTGTCAAACAGCATGACAAATAGGACAGCGGGCTATAAACTGTTGAGTGCTACACAAATACAGAAACGATTCTTAATTTGGATTAACCATCCTTGATCGAATATGTTTCCAGCTGAAAGTCTTGATGGAACTTGATTCCAGGTTTGAATTTCAAAACGCATTCAGTCCACCCATTCGAACAGCCTCCTGTCCACCCACCCACTCGCCTCTCAGGAAATGTCTACTCTGTGGCAGGCACCGTAACAGGCACGGCGATGCCACGATGAATCCCACACAGTGCCTGGCTGTGTGGGAAGACAGATGACAGTCTGGTCAGGGCGGAAAGAGAAGGAAACAAGTCATTACAGGCAGCGTGGTAAGCCCTCTGATCTGGCCAGGCATAGGTGCTACAGGACCTCACGTGAAGGCCCCAGATCCTGGCTGGTGAGGACAGAGGGAAACGTCCTAGAGGAAGTGCTCGCCAACCCAGTCTTGAGTAATAATAGTTAGCCAAGTGAAGAAGAAATGGGGTGGGAGGACCGCAGCCCCCAGATCAAAGTGAAATCTCGGCGCACTGTAAGACCTGCTGGTAAAGTTAAAGGTTACACATTGCCCATACAGGAGGACGGGGAGGAGGGAGGCATGTCAACCAGAAGCCACCTCATATCCGGTTGGCCTGCCTCATCAGGGAATTTGGACTTTATCTTAAGGTCAATAGAGAGCCTCTGAGAGGTTTTAAATAAGGCGTTTCAGATCAGATTGAAATGTTAGAGGTGTCACTCCTAAAGCGATGTTGGGGATGAATTGGTGTGGGCAGGAATCTGGGCGGGAAGACCAGTGAGATGACTGCTGCAGCAATTTCAGGAGGAATGGAGGTGGCTTGACTAGGAGAAGGCAGACTGGCCAAGAGTTTCAATGATGCAACCAGATAGAACCGTTGGTACAGGAGGAATTAAAGGAGTGAGAAAGTTGGAAAGACAGGCCGTTGAGACCAGGGACTGGAAGATAAAATCGTTCCTGAGGATGGCTGGGACCAGGACGTAGCCTTCAGAATGGAAGCTGAACATGAGTGGAGGTGAAGGTCACATTACGTGAGGTCAAGGACATGGGGGGCTTCTCCCAAGGCTTTAAAAAATGTGGTGGAATACACGTAGCATAAAATGAACCATCTTAACCATTTCTAAGTGTATTAAGTACATTGCGTGAAGAACATTAAGTACATTCACGTGGTTTTACCACTGTCACCACCACCCATCCACAGAACTCTTTCCATCATGCCAAACAAACTCCGTACCCACTAAACAACAACTTGGCCAGCCCCTGGCAAACACTGTTCTCCACATTTCTGTCTCTATAAATTTGACCGTTCTAACTACCTCATAAAAGTAGAACCACATGATATCTGTCCTTTTGTGACTTGCTTATTTCACTTAGCACAAATGTTCAACTGTTTTGTAGCATGTATCAGCATTTCCTTCCTGTGTAAGGCTGAATAACATTCCATTGCATATACTTTCTCTTTTAGA
>NW_016107922.1:108626-122373 GCF_001604975.1 Cebus imitator | reverse complement strand
TTAGTAGAGACGGGGTTTCACCATGCTGACCAGGATGGTCTCGATCTCTTGACCTCGTGATCCACCCACCTCGGCCTCCCAAAGTGCTGGGATTATAAGCGTGAGCCACCGCGCCTGGCCTAATATTTTCTTTCTACTGTTTCTTTAAAAAAAAAGATGGCTGGCCACAATCCTTGAAATCAATTTCATGACACATTAATGGGTTGTGAACCCAAGTTTGTAAATAATTGGTCTGTTTGGACCCTGAAGTTACCCAGGATGATGGCAAGACTTGGAATGGAGTGGTGCCAAAGTCTTCAGTGAATATGGAGGGGCAAAGACACAGCTCCATGCATTTGTCCTCGTGAATGTCTTGTGATTTCAGCACACTCTATTAAGTAAAGGACCAAACTATCAATTTACTTCTGGTATAAACAGGATAATTCATGGATTTGTTGTTTTTCCCCAGTGGTCTCTAGCTGGCATGTGTCTTTAATTTATTCACTGCCAGTGACCATTCCCCTCCCTTTTTCTATCTTAGGGGAGAACTAAGCAAACTGCCCTTCTTCACATACCCCAGCTGTGCAATCTGATCTGGGAAAGGGGCAGGGGAATGAGAACCTCAGCAGCAGGTGACTGTGGCCTCCAGACTCTGCCGTGCTTCCAAAAGCTCCAGCTGTCATGGTTGCAAGAATCCCCCAGAAGGAGAGGCCATGTCCAGGGCGACGGTGGGTGGGGTTCAGCTTCCCAGGCTGAGGCTGCGGATGTGCCTTGCCCAGAGGAGACAGCAGGGTGGGAGGCACTAAGGGCAAGGGTCAGGGCTCCCACAGAGCTAGTGTGTAGGAGGGGAATGGGGGCACCTGGTTGTCCTGCCCGTCTAAGAAAGTCAAAGGGCTTCTCCGTTGCCTCCCTGAGTCATTACACCCCCCAGCTATTTTTGTTCAACATTAACACAAAGTGTCAGAAGAGCTTCACCATTATTCGTGAGCTAATCTCTGTGGCATCCCCAGAGAATGAGATCAGAACAATCACCATTTCAGTAGCAAGGAAAAAACAGGCAGAGGTGGGAAGGGAAATCAGAAGAAAATTCATGTGTCATCAAGCATTTACTGACACCCATTCTATACTGCACTGATATTAAATATATGATGCAAACAAGACAGTCTCTGCCTTTTTTTTTTTTTTAAGACAAGGTCTGGTTCTGTTGCCCAGGCTGGAGTGGTGTACAATGGTTTGATCATGGCTACAGCCTCCCTCTCCTGGGCTTAAGCGATCCTCCCACCTCAGTCTCCGAGTAGCCGGGACTACAGGTGCCTGCTCTCACACCTGGCTAATTTTTGTATTCTTTTTGGTAGAGACAGAGTTTTGCCATGTTGCCCAGGCTGGTCTTGAACTCCTGGGCTCAAGTGATCCACCTGCCTTGGCCTCCCAAAGTGCTGGGATTTCAGGCACGAGCCACCCTGCCGGCCAGTCTCTGCTTTTTGACTGTTGACCTTAGATGTGGGGTAGGGATGATCAGACCAAGTATTCTGAATTAAGGACTTGGAATTTGCAAAGTCCAGCGATGAGAAAGAACTTGACTTGTTTTATTTTACTTTATTATTTATTTATTTTGAGATGGTGTTTCACTCTTGTCTCCCAGGCTGGAGTGTAATGGCGTGATCTTGGCTCACTGCAACCTCCCCCTCCTGGGTTCAAGCGATTCTCCTGTCTCAGCCTCCTGAGTAGCTGGGATTACAGACGTCCACCACCACGTCTGGCTAATTGTTGTATTTTTAGTAGAGACGGGGTTTCACCATGTTGGCCAGGTTGGTCTCAAACTCCCGACTTCAGGTGATCCACCCGCCTCGGCCTCCCAAGGTGCTGAAATTATAGAGGTGAGCCACCGTGCCTCTCTGACTTGTTTAGAAAAGTGAGACTGAGGTTCATATCAGGAGTCCAGAGTTCAAGAGTGGACAGCCAGGCAGGACCGATGTTGTCAAGATTTTGATGTAGTTGGATGATTTGATCGACAGATCTCAGAGAACCCTAGGGCATCACGATGCTTAGGCTGGGCCATTTGAGCACCAGTACCTCGCTATGAAACACACTGAGCTGGAGAGTCAATGACAGAGGAGCTTAAGGATTTGATAAAACATGACTATATGTGGCACTTCGTATTAGTCAATGTTCTTTCAAAGCAATGATTGCATTTTAACCTTATAACCTAGCAAGGTCAGTGTAGTGGGCATTTTCTTATCCTAATGCCTCTGCCCTACACCACCACACATCTCTTCCTTGACAAAGATTCTGGGGACTGGGGAGAAAGTAACTTGCTCTGCACTGACTAGAAAAAGAACCTGGACATTCTGGCCCAGGCTAGGGCTCTCTCCACTACTCCAGATGCCTCTTGAGCTCCAGACTGTCCCGTCCAACCCTGCTTTTCTGCACAGCCCCATGAATTCTTGCTTGCTGGGAGAACCTGTCCCAGCCAGGAAAAAGGACACCTGGGGCTTCACATATGTTGGTCTTCAGAGGCAGCACTTGCGTGCCACCAACATAAATCTGAAAGGCACTGGGATCTGTCTTTCCTTTTGTTCTGGGGACGGAAGAGTGGAGTGTATGCTACAGTGTCCTCACGGCCAGCCAACTCACTGTGTCGGTTCCTCTGGGAGGAGTGCTGGGGGATGCAGTGATGCGTATAGCCGAATCAGTATCATACTTCTGGGTTAGGATCTGGCCCTGCCATTTACTAGCTGGTAGTGTCGGGCAAATTTCTTAACCTTTCTGAGCTTCAGTCTAATGGCAATACTAATGATACCTAGCAGGATTGTTGTTGAGCTTAACAATGGGCCATAAACTGGCATTACAAATGGTGCGCTGTTAGCACCAGGGAGTTCGGAAGTCTCTGCAGGTTTTTCCGGGGGTCCTGGTCTTGCCCGCTCTGCAGATGGGTCGGGCTCTGTGGAGACTCCCCGCTTAGCCCACAGCACCCTGAACACTGGAGGCTGTTGTTCTGGGATCCAAAGCTGCTCCACAGTTGCCTCAGGGCATCCTGACCCAGTGAATTGCCTCCTTTAGAAGCAGTCCTTTCCCGTCCTCCCAGATGAGCTAATTTACTGCTGATGAAAATAGCCCCAGTGGACCTCGGGTCCCCAGGAAGCCACAGCTGGCCTCGAGCGTAGAATTCCAGGGCAGGAAGGGCTTCCTGGGGTCTCTCACTCACTCCCGACCCCAACTCCAAGGAGACAACCCCGCAATGGAAATGTGTTCAAACACTGAATAAAGCACTTCCTGCTGATATCTGACTTAATTTTTCTTCCAGCTGTACATCCCCAACCTGCCCGAATGAGCCCCCTAGGATGGCGGCGTCCAATCACAGCTCCCCTCTGCCTTGCTAGCTGAATGCTGATATTCTCAAACACTTTGTTTTGCTTGCACAAGTCCTGTTTTTCAAACTCAGTTTGCTTCTCTTCACCAGACCCTCTCTGAGGTTCTGTGTTTTCTTCCCATTGAATTGGGGGCTGGGGTGGGAGGCAGGCGGAGGGAGGCTCGCTCAACAGTCGGAAAGGGTGCCTCCCAGGTTCTCCTGACTCGGGAATAGAAGGGGAAAAGGAAGGCCTTATTCAAGGACACAGCACATTCTCTTTGGTAATCCAGAGACACTATTGTTTTCTTAGCCACAGAGTCCCCAAGGGGAGCCTCAGGGTAGAAGGTGGCAGAGGTGGGAGTAAGGACTGGGTGGGGGAAAGGCCAAGGGAGGGCTGGGAGTGTGGGTGCAGGAGTCGATTCTCCAGGACGTGGATGTGCTTGGTAAGACAGGTGACTGGGCTGGAAAGTTGAGATCACAGCCTTATTTCTTCTTTTGCCTCACTAGTGGAGACCTGGTTACTCACGAGGCCAAGGGATCCTGATCATTCATTCAAGAACTATTCACTGCCTAGCTGGGTTAGGAGTCAGAAATAAAATGCGCAGTGGAGCCCTGCAGAGTTAATAGTTTGGTGTGCGATTTGCTTCCATAAACAGATGGTGAGCAGGCCGCAGTGCAGGTAAGTACGGGGTGTCACAGGAAGACAGACGGGGGGGCTCGTCACCCGCCTTAGAGAGGTGAGGAGAGATTCAGGAACATCTTCCCAGAAGGGGTGATAACGGAGCTGAACTCTGGAGGATTAAAGGGGTCAGGCTGTCCAGGAAGCAGGGAAGAGCTTCCAAGGAGCAGGAGTCATTTGCTTAAAGTCCCAGCTTGAGGGAGGGCAGAGTGGGCTTTATGACTGGAGCTGTGGGTATGAGGAGGACACTGGCAGTGAGAAATGAGGCCGGGAAGGCAGGCAGGGGCTGGGTCCTGAGGGATGTGGGCAAGCTGCTTCCAGGAGATGGATGAAATGAGCCTGTGCTCCTTGAAGGAGTCTTCCTGGCTGTGCCCACCCATAGGCAATCGGGGGCTGCCCCACTCAGTCAAAGCTGCGTCATCCCTCAGAGCCGGTGTAGGCAGAGGAGAGGCAGGAGGGCAGAGGTTCTTAGCCAGCGTGATGGGCACAGCTATGTTCTTCTTGGATGGTTTGGGGGAGGGAGCATTCTTTTCACACTCTGAGGCCATCACACCAAAGTCAGGCATTTCTTCACTTGACAGTGGGCACCTGTAGGAGGGATGGGGCATGGCAGCCATGTCTGCAGCTGTATGCCAGTTGCATTTGCTGGAGGGAGCAGAGGGCCACACTGCTTTAAATGCAGTGACTCTGGAAAGGAGGCAGGGTGAGAGGCAGGAGAGGTGATGTGATTGGCATGTGGGTCCTGGCTCCTAAATACCATGACTCACTTTACAATCTGCTGGGTCTTGCACGTCCCAGGAAGGGTGCAGCCTCGATGTGATGGTCCAGGATTATCTTTTATTGCTACCTCCTATTACTGAGACTGGAAAATGGTTCTGCCCGGGCAAAGAACGCACCAATCCCATCACATCATCCCTGCCACACACAGCCTTCTGCTGCTGACTCTTCATACAAATTCCTCTTCCTGTTTGGCTACTGGGGGTTAAGAGAAGCAGCAGGATGGCAGGGATTGTCATTTGCTTTGAATTCATTTGGCTCTGACCGATTCAAGTAGTGCCATGGTCTCCCCACATTCAGACAGAAAGGGAGCAGTGAGGATGAGACCCCTTGGTGGGTAGCTTAACGGGGACTCCCAACTGATCCAGTATGTCCAGGAACTGGGCGGCTCCCAGCCAACTGTCTTCCTCAGGGGCAGGGTCTTCTTTAGACCCCCAGAACTACAGTCTCGGCACCTTGCTACCATCCTGAGTTCCACCGACTGGCAGGACTGTGAAATAGCCACATCGCACCAGAGTGATCACAGCCGTGGACAAGGCCACTAAAGCCACTTGCAACTCAGCCACCTGCGCGATCACTTTCTCCCTTTTTGCCCCCCTTCTTCCCAATCCCTCACTTCCCTCTCGCATTTTGCTAGGCAAAAGGATGACCTAGATGAAGTGCTTCTTCCCTTACCTTCTCCTTTAACCCCTTTTCCGTTCTCCCTTTCAGCTCCCGCCCACCCCTTTCTTCTCGGCCCCATCCCTCTTCCTGTTCTACAGCCAGCCCTGCCGCGTCGAGGGCTCAAGGGAGTGGCTACAGTGCTGGTGGGCTTGACACTTTATCCCCCAAATGCTAACCAGTGCCTCTGCCATCGCACAGTGCCAGCCGGTGCCCCGCCCCCTCGTTTACGTCATGCACAGGGGGCACCTTTCACATACAATACGAAGTCCCCGGGGCCACTGGAGTTGTGCAGCTCGGCCACCTTGGTTTCAATGTGGCACTCAGAAGCCTCCAAAGCGACAGATTCCTAAGAGTAGGGGAACACGGTGGCCTTTTGGTGGAAAGCAGGTTCTCAGATGTACATCAAAGTCTGGAAAAGACTCTATGTCTCCAAGTCTCCCTGTTACTGTTAACCTGACACTCAGAGCCTTCTGACTCAAAAATCTTCCTAATTAGGCTGGGCGCAGTGGCTCACACCTGTAATCCCAGCACTTTGGGAGGCCAAGGCAGGTGGATTGCTTGAGCCTAGGAGTTTGAGACCAGCCTTGCCAACATGGTAAAACCCTGTCTCTACTAAAAATACAAAAATTAGCCTGGGGTGGCGTGCATCTGTAGTTCCAACTACTTGGGAGGCTGGGGCAGGAGAAGCACTTGAACTTGGGAGGTTGCAGTGAGCCAAGATGATGCCACTGCACTCCAGCCTGGGTGACAGAGTGAGACCTTCTCCCTTGTCTCAGACTGATCCTCCCTCTCCAGCCTCACCATCCACTGCTCCCATGTGATCACGTCTCTGTACAGATGGACTGTCTGAACAGGCCACGTGCTGGTCTGGCTCTACACCTAGCTTCTGAGGGTCTTCTCCCTGGCAGCACCTTCTCTCTAGATCAGAATTCGCCCTGCTGTCCACCCCTGCTCAGTGACACCCTCACACCATTCTCCAGACTCTTTTGGAGTCTGCTCTCCTCATTGGGCACAGATCAATGGTTTCCACCACAGTTAGAAAGAAATCCCTCCTCCTTATCTGTATGAGGCCCTGTGTGCTTTGCCCCCAGCCTGGCTTTCCCACCTCCTGCTCCTGCCCCGTCCACTCCCCTCCCAAGACGCTGGCCTTCTGCTCACACGCTCACCACCCTCACACCCCTCGCAAGGCTCTGCCTTTGCTGCCGTTACTTCTGCTTGGAGAACTCTTCCCCCAGACATCAGGGACTGCCAGGAAGTGAAATCTATAAGGGCAGAAGTCTTTTCTTTTCGCGTAGTCACCAATGCATTCCAAGTGGCTTAGAACAGTGCCCACTTGGCACATGGTGGGCGATGGGTAAACGCTGAATGGAAGTATAAAAACACACTGCCCTGCATTGCCTGTCTTTTTCTTCCTTGCCCCATCTTTCCTTTTCCATCCTCCCCCGAGGGTAAGCGTCCTGAGGGCAGAGATCTGCTCTGTGTCAGGCATCCCCTTCAGCATCCAGCCCAGTGCCTCCAGCAAAGGTGCTTCCGTCAATGTGTGTTGACAGAGTGGAGGCCGAGCTGGTGGGAATAATTCTTTCGTGCCTTTCCCACCAGGCGGGCTCAGCAGCCTCCCAGGCAGACAAAGAGTAACCCTTGTCCTCCCAGGCAGCTGGTCCTTCGGTTCGGCAACCCTGCCAGCAGCCCTAGCCTCGGGAGCGTCCACTTCTTTTGCAGCAGAGCAGCTCTTCACCTGGGTTTCCTTCCCACCATCACTTTCTGAGCAGCTCAGACTCAGAAAAAGGGTATCTGACCTCCTAGAACTGCAACTGCCCCATCATTGCAAACCTAATCCTAGGAGAAAGCAGTGTTCTGCTGAACTAACAGCTGGATTTAAAAAGTGAGATCCTATATGAAGATGTATTAAAAGATCATGACTTTGGCTGCTCTATTTCAAAGGCCAGGCGGACGTTTAGGTGACGGAGTTAAATATTCCAAACTTACCTCATCCTCCCTCTCTCTGTCTCTCAAGGGTAAACATTCCGTTCCTCTTCCAAAACCCAGTGCTTCTCCATATTTGGGAAACTGGAATGGGCACTAGGGCATAGCTCTGTCTTGTCTCGGTGTCTGCTGGGAGCTGTAGTCCCCAGTGAATGTTGGCTGCTTTTCTCTGGCCAGCAAGCTGGCTGTCCTTTCTCAGGAGGACATCTGGAACCAGGAAAGCTGTACACACTGAGATGCAAAGGTGCTATTAGGAGGCTTGCCTTCTATTTTCAGCTCTCCATGAGCTGGGTTTGAGCAAGACCCCACTCTTTTCATGGCTCAGTCTCCCAACCTGTAACATGGGCATAATTATCTCTCTCTTTTCCTTGCTGGCTGACTGTTTGTTGGGTGGGGTAATTAGGCAGCACCCATTCAGTGCTTTGAGTTCATTCCAGCAAGGAGTGCCTTATAAATAACACTCATTATCTCAAAAGGGGAAAATATTAATTTTGATGCCTAGATGGCTCCATAAACCGACACTATGCCTAAATGTCAAAAAGATGCTGGGTAACTCCTTGTATGTGCCTTCCACTCACCCTGGGTTTAAATGGTTTCCCTGCCTCTCATTCTATTTTGTTTCATTCTATTTTGTATCATGTCTAGTTTAATATCCTCAAGAATAAACAATCTCTCCCCTTCCCCCCAAAAAAAAAAAAAAAAAAAAAAAAAAAAAAGACTGAGACAGACCAACTCTGCAAAAGCACAAGAAAACTGTGAAGAAGAAACCATCTAGACCAGACTTGAGCTCCATGGACTTTATCTCCTTCTTCCCAACTAGGGTATGATGAGCTCTATCTCTGTGCAAGAGGCTGACTTTTGTTCCCACTGAAGAAGGAACACAGATTTCATTGCAGCAGGAAGGATTTTTGAAAGATCTTAATAAGAACTCCTCTTTCTGGAGACTTGAGAGAAGAGTTTTGACACCCAGCACCTTTACCTTGAGGAGAGAGCCTAGTACAGTGCAGTGGAAACAGCAGCAGACATGGTTAGGATCCCTGCTCTGAGACTCAGGCAAACACGTAACCTCTCTGGCCTTAGTTTCTTCCTCTATAAAATCGAGATAATAATATATGTTAGAGTTTTTTGTAAAGTGTTGCACAAAGATCAGTTGTTATAAGAGGGAGTATGACGCAGTGTTAATAACACGGAATTTTAAAGTCAGAAACACCTGGATTAGAATTCCACCTGGATTAGCTGTGGAAATGTGATCAAACTACTCAGCCTAGATCTCTAAGCCATAGTTCTATTATGTTTCACATGGGGATAATGAGGTTTAACTGAAACAAGGCATCAATACATGTAACGGACCCAGCACAGAGCCTGGCGCGCACTAATTTCTCAATAAATACCGCTGTGACTATCATCATTGTCATCGCAATCATTTTACATATCTTACGCTTGACCGTCTCACTTCATGATAATCAAGTAACATAATATGAAAGTGCTTTTGAAGTTGTTAATTACTACACAAATGTGAAGGATGATGAGAATTAAGCATACAAAGAAGGGAAATGGCCGCCCCAGAGTCCTCCTTGCAGCTTCGGGACTATATGGGACCAAGGATGGATACTTGCTTTTTAGCTACAGAGAATTGCAAACAGCTAAGTCATTATTAGTAACAGCAGGATTATTTGGCTTCTTGTTTTAGGTAGTGAGTAATTCCAACATCCAACGGAAGACTAAAAAGGACCTCCCTGGTGCACCATCAGTAATTCAGGGTGCGGAGTGGCGTAACTGTGTGTAGCTATATGTGCACGCTGCGTGCGCTTATGGAAGAATGTACAGCAAAATGTTAACAGTTCTTATTAGGAAGATGGGATTTCAGGTGATTTTCATTCTCGTCATACTTTTTTTGGTCTTGTTTGAATTATTTTTTAATTTTTATTATTTTTTTAAAGACGGGGTTTCACCGTGTTGGTCAGGCTGGTCTTGAACTCCCGACCTCAGGTGATCTGCCCGCCTTGGCCTCCAAAGTGCTTGGATTACAGGCGTGAGCCACCACGCCTGGCCTGGAATTATTTTTACTTTAGGTATGTATCATTTAAGCAAAAACAATTAAAAGACAAAAGACAGTGGATATTAAACAATCAGATCTCTGTTTGTAAAACCTTGGAAGGATCCATAGGTTCCTTTGATCCCACAGAAGGTTTTCTCAGGTATGGAAAATGGAATTTCTGGGAACAAGTTGCAGCTGGTGAAAATCATAATGACAAACGCCTGTGACAGGAAGTCAGAGGGGAAGGACTCCCTTCAAGATGGCCCTGGGAAGGGAGGAAGAGATGCCTTTTCATCTCTGTTTATTTCATAGGCTGTAATAACATGGTGGTTTCAATCATAGGCTATGTACACATGAGTTTCCTTGTTTGCTATGGTAACATGTGATTCCTGTTTTTCCACCTCTGTTTTTGTGATCCCTTAGACTCTGGCTCTCAGAGAGGAGAACTATGAACTCACCTACTCATTCATGCTACCCAGCTAATCAGCTCTGTCATGAGGGATTAGGGGAAGGGTGTGTGGAGCCTACCTGTAATACATTTCCACTGTCCCACTACATTTCAGAACCAGACGCACAAAGAAAGAGCAAGCTTCCCAGCAGGACACAATGTAGAAGGGCTGGTGACTGCATGCCTCACCATTCGGGATCCTCTTCCCACAGGACTCCCCGCAGGCAGGTTTGTACCTGCTTAGAGGCAGCCTGTCCACTGGGCAGCCCATCCTCAGTGAGGGCGGATAAGAGACGGGCTGGGGGGATGGGCAGAATCTTTGCTGTTGCCACGAACAACTGACAGTGTCCCCAGAAAACTGAATGTATCTGGACTTCACCATCAATGCACGTTAGTGTGGTGCAGGCCCAAGGAAGGCTGCCATGTCTGGCCTCGCAGGTGGTAAAGCTGCACAACTCCAGGGGGCGCCACCTGACACACGCCATGCGATGTGCAATGTGATTGGCAACTCCTAGAGTTGTGCTCTGTGAATCCCAGGAAGGGTCATTTTTTGTTTTGAGACGGAGTCTCACTCTGTCACCCAGGCTGGAGTGCAATGGCACAATCTCAGCTCACTGGAGCTCTGCCTCCCGGGTTCAAGTGATTCTCCTGCCTCATCCTCGCGAACAGCTGGGATTACAGGCACCTGCCACCACGCTCAGCTAATGTTTGTGTTTTTAGTAGAGACAGGATTTCACCAGGTTGGCCAGCCTGTTCTCGAACTCCTGACCTCAGGTGATCTATCTGCCTTGGCCTCCCAAAGTGCTGGGATTACTGGCATGAGCCACCACACCCAGCTGGAAGACTCATTTTTCCTGAACATAACACTGCAGAGGAAGGTCTTTACAAAACCAAGTAGACTGGAGCTTGGCTGAGTAGCCCTTAACTTTTGAAATGAACTGAAATGTCATTGGTTAAAAATACACACAGACACCTGTGTTCCTCCCTTCGCCAACTTTTAAGTGTTGCCTCTCGTGTCATTCTTACTCTGCTCAGCTTCCAACCTTTTTACACAGTGCTCACCAGCAAGGGTGCCTGAAAGTCAAGGCCAAATGACACTGAACAGCGCAGGAGAGGCAGGGCCCCTCTGCAGCATGACATGCTGTTATTTTACACCAAGCTGGATGGCACAGGGATCCTGGAATGAGTGGGACCCGGTTCCCACCCACAGGAGGGCACAGTAGAATAGCGGAATGACACAATAATTATAAGGAAACATGGAAGCTGGGAAGCACCCACAGGTTAGGCATAAAAATGCAAAGCGCGATTGGGAAAGAAAGAGTGATTCGCCTGAATTAGGATCGGGAAAGACTCTGGAGGACAGATTGTCTTTATACCCTTCCACGGTAGAGCCAGGGCTGAATTATCCCCAGTGCACACCCATAACTGATTTCACTTCTTAGGCTTGGAGAGGAAATGAATTGGTCTGGCATCGTGAAGATTTGTTCAGCCTTCTCTGAGTGTATCTCCTGACTCCTGGGGTAGGTGAGAAAAGGTCCCTATGGAGGGGCTCCTGAAGTCACCTTCAAGGCAGATGAAGAGCAGCCGTGGAGGCCCTTTGAAGCATGGCCCCTGGGCCTGGGATCTGGTGAGAAACCTCCTTCCCAGCTTTGCCATTGAAACCACAGATTTTAAATTTGGGCAGCGTTTCCAAGCTTTTGTTTCCCATCAATGGGCATAATAGTAATAACATAACTGTATGACCTTGTTCACAAGTTTGCTGTCAAGGTCAAATAAGACAAGCAAAGTACTTTGTAGATTCAGTATTTTACTAGTTAAGAAGAAGGGCTGGAGCCAAACAGCCTGGATTAAGTCCCTGCACCTCCCTCCGCTCCACGATGCACTTGTTGGGTGACCTTGGGAGTGTTATTTAATCTCCCCATAACTCAGTTTCTTCCTTTACAAATAAGGATGAGACTAGGACTATGGCCAGGCGAGATGGCTCAGGCCGTGATCCCAGCACTTTGGGAGGCTGAGGTGGGCGGATCACGAGGTCCTGAGACCAGCCTGGCCAGCATGGTGAAACCCCATCTCTACTAAAAATATGAAAATTAGTCAGGTGTGGCAGCAAGCGCTCGTAATCCCAGCTACTCAGCAGGCTGACGCAGGAGAATCGCTTGAATCTGGGAGGTGGAGGTTGCAGTGAGCTGAGACCGCACCAGTGCACTCCAGCCTGGGCAACAGAGCAAGACTCTGNAAAAAAAAAAAAAAAGAGCCATAAAAATGCCATCCCACTGATAAAGGTCTGGAGCAAGGGAGGCGTGCCTTGACCATCCTGGAAAAACGCCACCTCCATCCTACCCATACTTATCTCCTTGGCTGGCTTCTGGCCAAAGGCCCACCCTTAGTCTGATCATATTGCACTCAGAGCTTTGCCATGCATGTCCCTGTACTAAGGGGCTCTGGCTGGCTGGGGTTTGAAGGGGCAGCAGAGGATGCTGTTTACTGGCCTGAAATGTGGTACCAGTGTGGAGAGGGCAAGACAGGCTAGGTTAACCTCAGATGTAGGCTTCTTATTTTTATTTTTTGAGACACGGTCTTGCTCTGTTGCCCAGGCTTGAAAGTTCGAGTGCATCATAACTTACTGCAGCCTTGAACTCCAGGGCTCAAGCGATCCTCCTGCCGCAGCCTCTCAAGTAGCTGTGACTATAGGTGCGTGCCACCACGCACAGCTAATTAGAAAACATTTTCCAATAGAGATAGGGTCTCGCTATGCTGCTCAGGCTGGTCTCAAACTCCTGGGCTCAAGTGATTCTCCCGCCTTGGCCTCCCAAAGTGCTAGGATTACAGGCATGAGTCACTGGGACTGGCCAGATGTGGGCATTTTTCCTTTTGCGTGGAAGACTCAAGAATTGGATTCTAGGGCTGGGCACCGTGGCTCATGCCTATAGTCCCAGCACTTTGGGAGGCTGAGGCAGGTGGATCGCTTAAGACCAGGAGTTTATGACCAGCCTGGCCAACATGGCAAAACCCCATCTCTACTAAGAATACAAAAATGAGCCAGGCGTGGTGGCACACAACTGTAATCCCAGCTACTCGGGTGGCTGAGGCAGGAGAATCGCTTGAACCTAGGAGGCAGAGACTGAGTGAGCCAAGATCGCACCACTGCACTACAGCCTGGGTGACAAAGCAAGACCCTGTCTCAAAAAAAAAAAAAAAAAAAAAAAACTTGAAGGAAAAAAAAAAAAAAAAAAAAAAAGAAGGAGACTCGGACTTCCATAATATCATTATGAGGATTCAAATGAGTTAAATGTAAAGCACTCAGGCCAGGCATGGTGGCTCAGGCCTGTAATCCCAGCACTTCAGGAGGATGAGGCAGGAGGATTGCCTGAACCCAGGAGTTCAAGACAAGCTGGCCAACATAGTCAGACCCCACCTCTACAAAAAAATTAAACAAGTATCCAGGCGTGGTGGCATGTGCCTATAGTCCCAGCTACTCAGAGGCTGAATTACAAGGATTGCTTGAGCCTGGGAGGTTGCGGCTGCAGTGAGCTGTGATGGCACCAGTGCACTCCAGCCTGAGCAACACAGAGAGACCTTGTCTCAAATAAATAAATAAAGCACTCAGAAGAGAACCTAGTGCGTAGTTAGTATCATAGTATATAAATTGAGCCATCACTATTATTGTTGTAAAGTCCACACAGGATGATTATGATGATCACTTCTTAGATACAGAAGCAGAGTTCCGCTGTGTCTATATAGTAAGAAACGCTATAGGAAGCACTGAGTTGTGCCCTGAACTTCTAGTCCAGGCTTTAAAAAAGAGCCATAAAGGCCGGGCACAGTGGCTCA
>NW_016107922.1:84588-108546 GCF_001604975.1 Cebus imitator | reverse complement strand
ACCCTGTCTCAAAAAAAAAAAAAAAAAAAAAAAAAAATTGGATTCTAGATCAGAAAGTTGTATTACAGAACTTTGGGGTGCTATGAGATTCCTTCTTCTTCTTTTTTTTAATTGAGGCAGAGTCTTGGTCTGTTGCCCAGGCTGGAGTGCAGTGGTGCAATCTCGGCTCACGGCAACCTCTGCCTCCTGTGTTCAAGCGATTCTCCTGTCTCAGCCTACCGAGTAGCTGGGACTACAGGCACGTGCCACAAGGCCCAGATAATTTTTGTATTTTTGGTAGAGATGGTTTTTCACCATGTTGGCCAAGCTTATCTTGAACTCCTGGCCTCAAGTGATCTGCCCGCCCCGGCCTCCCAAAATGCTGGGATTACAGGGGTGAGCCACCACGCCTGGCTGAGATTCTTTCTTCTTTCTTGCCTTAAATCAGCCTGAACGAGTCCAGTTGTTGACAGTGTGCAATGGCCCCTCACATGGTTTCTTCTGCTCCTCATGGCCACCCTATGCTGCAGGTGTTGGTATCAGTGTCCCCAGATGACAGGACTGACGCATGAAGAAATGTGGCAACTTTCTAGAGGTCATCTGGCTTTGTCACTGAAGGAACCAGGATTCTTTTTTAATTGCTTTTAAATTTTTATTTATTTGATTTGAGGCAAGATCTCATTCTGTCACCTAGGCTGGAGTGCAACGGTGTGATCTCAGCTCACCGCGGCCTTGACCTCCTGAGCTCAAGGAATCCTCTCGCCTCAGCCTCCCGAGCAGCTGAGACTATAGGCATGCGCCACCACACCCAGTTAATTTTTGTAATTTTTGTAGAGACAGGGTTTCACCATGTTGCCCAGGTTGGTCTTGAACTTCTAAGCTCAAGCAATCCTCCCGCCTCAGCCTCCCAAAGTGCTGGGATTACAGGCATGAACACTGTGCCCTGCCTGAAGGAACCAGGATTCAAACTGTGCCTCTCACTTCTAGTCCCTTCTGCTACAAAATCATCAACTCATCCCCAGCAGGCTGAGCAAATCTGTGTCCTCAGGTGAAGGAGCCGCCCTGATCCCTCTGCCAAATGCAAGGAAGAGCCCCGAGTTCCACAGCCTGGGTAGGGGTGGGGAGGGGTCATAATGAGGATGCTGGCATCTCAGGTGCTCAGCTAGTCTTCCCCAAATGAAACAATTCTAACAATACAAATATTAATATGGGCCTGGCCTTATACATCTGAAAAGACTGTCCTTAGTTCCACTGTTTTTTTATACCAAGGATGAGGAAATGAGAGGAGAAGAAGAGGTGGTTTCAAAGGCTGTCCCATGAGCCCCAACTTGGAGAGAGAAGGTTGGCTAGGTAAAGATAATTCCCGTTCATGTTCTCCCAGGGGGAGAATGAATCCGATTCTGTTTGGGATTTCTGTGTCTTCGCCTGAGAAATTCTGGGTACTTGCAGACATGGAGATGATGTATCCCAGTGGATGTGTGTTGAGGAATCCATTTGTAGGCATAATAGTGCGAAACAGTGGTTATGTACGGGCTGATATGCAGCCGAGGAATAGTTGAAAAATGGGTGAATCAGAAATGAAATACAATCATATTTTTATATGGTTTCTAGCTCTCCTCTCTTTTGCCTGAAATATCTTGACCTCATTCTGGCTGTCTCACTACTAAACAGGCAAATTTATTTTTAGCAAGGCTGCTTCTTTTAAGACTGTGCATCCATCTCCTGGACAAATTTGGAATAGCAAGAAATTTGTTAGGGATTAAGGAAAGGGGCTTTTCCAGGCGTCAGCCACTTAGAGCTGGCCGCTTCTGAGCATGTTCGGTCTTCCCAGGCCTGGCTCACATTTTTCAGTACTTAACGTGCCTGGTGCATTGTACGCAATCTTACTTAATTCTTCCCTCAGCCTTTGAGAGTTAAGGACAAACTGTTACGCCAATTTTACAGGTGAGGAAATCAGACCTTATGTAAATAAATTCCTGAGGTCACACAACTAGTAAGTGACAAATGTCAGTCAAACAGAGGCTCTTTTGGGCCAAAGGCATTGAGCCACTACTCTGCTCTGCAGGGACAGAACTAAGTATGCTTCTATTCAGGGGATTCACAGTCATTCCATGAGCAAGTTATACAATGTAAGCTAAGAACACCGTGAAAATCAAAACCATATTGTGAATCATGCACTTTAAAATAAAGTACTGGAAACAGAGTATTTGGTAAATTGTAGCTATAATAGTAATCTTACACATATCCATAAATCACACTTATTAATATATTGTTTCACCTGGGCTTTGCCAAGCTTCCCTCATTTGTATTAGGTCATCTTGGTTTTCGTTTCTTCCCAGTTCTCTGCCCTTTGAACTGTCTTCAAAACTTCCCTAGAATCATTTGCTGCCCTAGAAATTAGATTAGACAGACACCTGCTCACATCACACATCCCCTGCCCTTGTCACCATACATACACACACCCACCTTCTGGGCTGTCCATTCTCTTCCAGAAAGTCTGCATGGGAAGCTGAGGCAGAACCAAGTCCATCAGACTCTGAGGAAAGAGAAATATGGACCCTGTAACCAGATAAAAGTGAAGCCAGGACTTCATTTATTCCGCAAATACTTTTTTTACTACCTATAGGTAGCAGGCATTGTTCAAGGCATGAAGTTCCCACGGTGAACGAGAGACAAAAACCTCTGCCTTCCTGAGTTAATATCACAGTGGAAGGAAAGAGACAACAAAAAATAAGTAAAACATAGACATTAGTATGTAGATGGCGATAAACAAGGAGAGATATAAAATAGAGAAGACAGATTGGAAGTGGCAACACTGGGGAGGTAGAATTGGTGTCTACATTTAACCCCAGATTTTTCTAACAACAGATCCAGGGTGGGGCACAGAGCAGAGAGAAAATGAGGCCCTATGTTCAGCGCCCCCAGCCCCGCGTCGGTGGGCTCACTGTTCATTTTGGAACACTGCCCTTTGGACCAACATATTCTTAGTACTCTTTGTGAAGGTTTCCGCCCTAATTCCCTCAGCCTCACCAGGCAATATTCATCCCCCCACAGAAAACTCCGGAGGGAACGCGGAGAAAGTGTGAATCAGTCCAAGACTAAGGTTGCCAGAATGTTCGATCAGCTCTGCCTCAGCCCTGACATCACAGATTCCCTGATCGCCACCGCCGCAGAAGCTCTGAGTTAGAAGCGTGCATGTAGCTGCACATCCATTGCTGGCATTTCTTCCGTCAGCCTCCGCTGGAACTGGCTAGTGAGGACCCCTCCATTTCACAAGACAGCTTCGGCGTTGTGAGCGGTCCACCTGCCCCGACTTCCCCACCCCGAAGCTGTAGCAGCGGTTTGTTTTCTCACGGGACAGGGGCGGCTTCCGGGGCGCGGCGTGCTGGGGGTTGTAGTCCGCACTTTCCCGCCTGATTCTATTATAGAGCCGAGAGCTGGGGAACCACAACTCCCAGAGCACCCCGCGCCGCCGCGCGTCTGCGGGGCGGGGCGAGCGCGAAAGATGTCCGCACCGTTGTGGGGCGGCCGGCTGAGAGTCTTTGTTCGTAGCCAGGATCCCACAGCTGAGGCAGTTGCTGCACGTGTCGCGGGGCCGGAGAAGCTAGGGCCAGGTAGTTCAGGGATGCAAGAATCCTGCAAATCCGATGTGTAAACTGCTTCCCCAGCCGCCAGGCGAGCCCAGCCTTTGCCTCAGGCCCCTTCCTTTTCTTTCTCCGGGAATCGATCTCGGGAAGGGGTGTGGGCAAGGAGATGAAGACTTTCCCTCTTCGCTCAGGCCAACTTGGCATATCCCGGAGCCTCCGGAGAGGCGGTCACTCCGACGTCTGAGGAGCTGGGCCCTGGGCCGGGACTAGTTATGAAGAGCGACTCCTCGATCTCTGCAGGCCCCCTCCGGGGGCTCGGGGGCCCCCTGCGCAGCAGCGAGCCGGTGCGCGCCGCCCGGGCCCGGGCGCCGGCGGTGGACCTGCTGGAGGAGGCGGCCGACCTCTTGGTAGTGCACCTGGACTTTCGGGCGGCGCTGGAGACCTGCGAACGGGCCTGGCAGAGTCTGGCCAACCACGCCCTGGCAGAGGAACCCGCGGGCACGTACGTGCTGGGCTCGGAAAGGAACCCATTTCCGGGTGCTCTTGGGGTGGGGCTCAAGGTCTCAGGGGTTCTGTCATTCCCAGATTGCTCATAAGGAGCTTTATCAGTGGTTTCTCTCAGAGAGGGTGTTTGCTCATCGTGTGCCCATTCTACAGAATAAGGAAGTCGAGTAACAAGAGCTTAGCAGTGAACCCACAGCCAATTCTTTGCTCCTTGTTCCAGGGCAGAATGACATGATGGGAAGGCTGAATGTGTATTAAGTGTTAAACTCTGTCAGTAAGCAGGTGATGAAAGTCCTCTCCTAGGTAACTGCCTTCCCACCAGGTTGTTTACTCCTGACTTTGGCTGATGATGGGGAATGGGGATCGTGGCAGGAACAGTGTGCTCGTCCCATTGGAGGACTGGATTAAAGAGTGAATTCAGGGCCAGGCGCGGGGGTTTACGCCTGTAATCCCAACAGTTAGGGAGGCCGAGGCAGGAGGATTGATTGAGCTCAGGAGTTTGAGACCAGCCTGGGTAGCATAACGAGCCCCCTTCTCTACCAAAAAGAAGAGAAAAACAGAATCTGGAGGAAAAAACCTTGGGCCTGCTTTGCTCTTTCTAATGCCACCAGCCTTATATGGCAGGTGAGGGCGTCATTTCTCTGCATTGTAAAATTGGATTAGGCCATACTAGGGAGGCGGTAGGTAGAATACTTAAAGCTGACCGCAGAGAAGGATGAACTGGAGAGCTCTGGCTGTGCTTAAGGGGGCTGGGTGGGAGCGCATTTCAGTGAATGTGGAAGGCTTTGCTTCTGGGTGTCTGGAGGAACCTTACTAGGTGGTGCTAAAAGGCCAGCTGTGGACTTCCTATACCTCCACTCATTCAGAATGCTCCAAGCCCATTTATTCACTGAGCAAACTCAGTTCCAGCTTTTTTCACCCACACACTGGTGCTGTGTGTTATTTGCCCCTCAGGATTACCGTTCCTCTTCATTTAAGTCTGATTTCACCTGGATACAAAGATGAACATTGAGCAATTCAGCTGACTTGCCTCTTAAAAGGTTTACAGGAACTTTTCGTGCCTGGGCGAAAAGGCAGCCCATGAGACCAATTGTGAAGCCCATCTAAATACTAACGGGGATGAGGGACATGATGGCTGCTGAGTTGGGAGCTGGTGGAGGTGGGAATGGAAATGGAAATGGAGGGGAACCACTTCTAACTGAAATTGGTTTTTCTGCTGACAGCTTCTTGGAAGTGAAGTGCTCCCTGTGTGTTGTGGGGATCCAGGCCCTGGCAGAAATGGATCGGTGGCAAGAAGTCCTCTCCTGGGTTCTTCAGTATTACCAAGTTCCTGAAAAGCTACCCCCCAAAGTCCTAGAACTGTGGTAAGTGAGTCTCCTTTGCTGACTCATCAGATCGGCTCAGAAACGAGGGGATATTCATCTCCTCTTCTAAATCTGGGCCTAATAGCTCCTCTTTTCCCCTTACCTACCATTTCCCGCCAAATCTCATTCTTTCCCTTCACTTTTTTCCCCCCCAGCCCTCCATACATAGCAATAAAGGATAAGGGAGGAGAATTTAGGAGTAGAATAGATGTAAAGAAGGAAGGGGACAGGGAATAGGAGTGACATGGGATGACAGAGTGGGCAGAGCTGAAAGAGCAGCTTGCTGCTTCCTAGGAATTCCTAATTCTTATAAAAAAAAAAAAAAAGGGCTGTGCACAGTGGCCCACACCTGTAATCCCAGCACTTTGGAAGGCCAAGGCAGGCAAATCACGAAGTCAGGAGATCGAGACTAGCCTGGCTAACATGGTGACACTCCATCTCTCCTAAAAATACAAAAAAAATAAGCTGGATGTGGTGGCATGCACCTGTAATCTCAGCTACTTGAGAGGCTGAGGCAGGAGAATCACTTGAACCTGGGAAGCGGAGGTTGCAGTGAGCCAAGATCGCACCACTGCACTGCAGCCTGGGTGACAGTGTGAGACTCTGTTTCAAAAAAAATTTTTTTTTTTAAATTGACACTTGTACATATTTATAGGGTAAATTTCACATTTCAATATATACCGTATGTATGTTGTATAATGATCAAATCAGGGTAGTTAGCATATCCATCACCTCATGCATTTATCATTTGTTTGTGGCAAGAACATTTAGAAGCCTCTCTTCCGGCTATTTTGTAATATACAGTCCCTTACTGTTGACCATACCGCCTTACTGTGCAATAGAACACCACACCTTATTCCTTCTGCCCCATTGTGAGTTTGTACCCAGTGACCAACCTCTTTCCGTCTTCCTTTTCTTCTTTCTTTCCCCAGTCTCTGGTAACCACTGTTCTACTCCCTGCTTCTATGAAATCAACTTTTTTTTTTTTATTAAAGATTTCACATGAGTGAAATCATGTAGTATTTATCTTTCTGTGGCTGGCTTATTTCACTTAATGTGATGGCTCCAGGGTCCACCTGTATTGTCATGAATGATAAGATTTTATTCTTGTTTATGGCTATATAGTATTCCATTTGTGTGTGTGTGTGTGTGTGTGTGTGTGTGTGTGTGTATTATACGCACACATTTTCTTTATTCATCTGCTGTTGGATACTTAGGTTGATTTCATGTCTTGGCTGTTGTGAATGGTGCTCATTAAACATGGGAGATAATGGATTGCTAGATCATGTGATAGTTCTATTTTTATTTTTTCACCTGGGCATTCTTGAGTTTATTTTGATGACAGCCTGCGAAAGTTCTCTGTACCTGGAAGAAGGTATTGGGACTCTTGGTGTTGGAGTGTGGCTAGTGCTGAAGATGCAAGACCTGGTGGGGCAGCAGGAATGTGACCTTGGAATTGTGGAACTGCTTGTGGCACTCTGATCTTTGATGGAGATGGCTGCAATCACCTCCACCTTCATGATCTGGATGGCGTAGGCCTGGGTCACGGTGCTGGGTGCCCGTCTTGGGAGCACTGGGTGACAGCACCCACGGTGGTCAGGTCCGGCTGTTCTGCATACATACTGTGGATGCTGCTGCAGGAGCTGTAGTATACCCCGATGCCAAAGGTCTTCACTTGCAGGGGATTTCTTGAACACCTGCCCGGTAGACACTTTGCCCTGAACACTTTTTCTTCTTTAGTTGAAATAGAAAGTACCAGAAGCAGGGCTTGGCAACAATTTGCTTAGGCCCAGGGATTCACTGGCAGTAGAGGGGCAGCATGTGGCACTTGAGGGTGGGGAGGCAGCGAATACTCTTGCAGTGTGCCCAAGGCCTTCATGGCATTCTCTCAGTGCTTGCCACCACTTATAAAAAAAGTGCCGTCTTTCCGATTTTTAACTTTGTAAAGAAGCCTGCATTCTGTTTTCCATAGTGGCTGCACCAGTTTACAGTCCCACCAAGAGTAAGTGGGACTTACATTCCACTCCACATCCTCTCCAGTACTTGCTTCCTTTGTCTTTTTGATAATAGCTGTTATAACTGGAGTGAGGGATGCCTCATTGTGGTTTTGAAATTTCCCTGAAGATTCATGACGTTGGACATTTTTTCATATACCTAGTGGCTGTGGTATGTCATCTTTTGAGAAATGTCTGTTGAGGTCTTTTACCTGTTTTTAAATCTGGTGTTGTTTTTTTTTTGGCTGTTGTTTAAGTTCCTTGTATATTCTGGATATTAACTCCCTGTCGGATGGATAGTTTGCAAATATTTTCTCCCATTCTGTAGGTTGTGTCTTCACTCTTAATTGCTTCCTTTGCTGTGCTGCGGAAGTTTTGATGTAATTTCATTTGTCCATTGTTGCTTTTGTCATCGGTGCTTTTAAAGTCTTTAGAAAAACCCTTGCTCAGCCCAGTGTTGTGAGGCATCTCTCCTATGTTTTCTTCTAGTAGTTTCATAGTTTCAGGTTTTACATTTAAGTCTTTAATCTGTTTCGGGTTAAGTTTTGCATGTGGGGAAAGGTAGGGGTCTGCTCTCCTGCACATGGATATCTGATTTTCCCAGCACCGTGTATTGAAGAGATTCTTTTTCCCTGTGTGTGTTCTCGGCACCTTTGTTGAAAATCAGTTGGCTCTAGGTGCATGAATTTATTTCTGGGCTCCCTGTTCTGTTCCATTTTGTCTGTTTTTATGCCGTACCATACTGTGAGGTTACTGTTAGAGCTTTCTGTAGTATAGTTTAAAGTCAGGTAATCTGATATGTCCAGCTTCGTTCTTTTTGCTCACGATTGCTTTAGTCATCTGGGGTCTTTCGTGGTTCCATACGAATTTCAGGATGGTTTTTTCTATTTCTGTGAAGAATGCCATTGGGATTTTCATAGAGATTGCGTTAAATCTGTAGATTGCTTTGGGAATTTTGATAATATTCTTCCAATTTGTGAATGAACACAGAATATCTTTCTATTTTTTTGTGTCCCCTTCAACTTCTTTCATCAATGTTTTATGGTTTTCAGTGTAGAGATCTTTTACCAGCTTGGTTGAATTTATTCCTAGGTATCTTATTTTTTTGGTAGCTATTGTAAATGGAATTTTTTTTCTTAAATGGACTCTTGCTCTGTTGCCCAGACTAGAGTGCAGTGGCTCGATCTTGGCTCACTGCCGCCTCTGCCTCCCGGGTTCAAGCAATTCTCCTGCCTCAGCCTTCTGAGTAGCTGGGATTACAGATGTGCGCCACCGTGCCTGACTAATTTTTTTTTGTATTTTTAGTAGAGACAGGGTTTCGCCATGTTGGCCAGGCTGGTCTCGAACTCCTGACCTTGTGATCTGCCCACCTCGGCCTCCCAAAGTGCTGGGATTACAGATGTGAGCCACTGTGCCTGGCTGGAATTGTTTTCTTGATCTCCTTTTCCAGTGGTTCACTACAGCATGTAGAAATGCTGTTTTTTGTACGTTGATTTTTGTATCCTACAACTTTACTGAATCTGTTTATTAGTTCTTTTTTTTTGGTGGAGTCTTTAGAGTTTTCTGTATATAAGATCTTATTATCTGTAAACAGGGATAATTTGACTTTCTTCTTTCTAGTCGGGATACTTTTTATTTCTTTCTGTTGCCTAATTGCTCTGGCTATGACCTCCAGTTGAATAAAAACGGTCAAAGTAAGCATCTTTTCCTTTTTCCTGATATTAGAGGAAAGACTTTCAGCTTTTCCCATGGAGTATGCTGTTAGTGATGGGTTTGTTATAGGGAATTCCCACTAGCATCAACACTGCATCGGAAAGGCCTAGAGGACACAGTGAGGAGGGGTTGGATAGGAGAAGCGTCGCGGTCAAGAGAAATGAACCACTCATTGAGCACTGACTCTTCTTGTGTTGGGATTGGGTTTTTTGGGACTGCAGCATTCTTTTATACAGCAAAATGCAAGAGCCTGGAGCTGTGCTGGATGTGGTGGGTGCCTGGCTCCAAGACCCAGCCAACCAAGACCTTCCAGAGTATGGAGCCTTGGCGGAATTCCACGTGCAGCGGGTGCTGCTGCCTCTGGGCCGCTTGTCGGAGGCTGAGGAGCTGGTGGTGGGCTCTGCAGCCTTTGGTGAAGCGCAGCGACTGGATATACTTCAGGCCATTGACACAGCGAGGCAGCAGCAGGGACAGGAACACTCAGGCTCTGAGGAGGCCCCGAAGCCAAACCGGGAAGGTAGGACATTATCCCTCTGTGACCTCTGTGAAGTGGAGTTGTGGGCTTGCCCTGTACCTCGGGGATCATTGGAAAACTCCTGGGAGCTTAGGAGCAGTTCTTTATATGAGTAACTCTTGAATCACAGAAGAGGAAGCCTGTTGAGTTGCTTAACAAAGTGAAGCCCAGGCCCTCTGAAGTTGGCCATGGAAGGTGTTGCTGGGTCCTGGGACCTTGACTTGTCTTTTGAAAGTCATTTTCCCCTTGGAGTCCTCTGACTGGGCCTCTTGCTTCTATCATACTGGCCTGGGTGGGATGTCCTTCCTCCTTTAAATGCTGGCCCCAAAACAAACACAGCTGAGATCTTCTGGGATACGAAAGGAAAATAAGAAACTCATTTGGTACCTTGGTAACTTGACTTACAAGACAAAAATGACACCTCTTCAGCTTGCCCAGCCTCCTCTCTGCCCTCCCCAGAGCTCTTGAACATTCTCTTCAATGATTGATGTACACCCTGCCTGCTAGAGTGCAGTTTTCCAAGGTGGCCTCTAGGGGAAAACCGCGTCAAGACCCATGCTGTATGCCTGGCTAGCATGATGCAAGGTGGTGTGGGGTGGTGCAGGGGGAGTGTGGGGATTGTTGTGCTCCAAGGGGACTTTTTTTTTTGAGATGGAGTCTCACTCTGTCACCAGGCTGGTGTGCAGTGGCAAGATCTTGGCTTACTGCAACCTCTGGCTCCCTGGTTCAAGCAATTTTCCTGCCTCAGCTTCCTCAGTAGCTGGGACTACAGGCGTGCGCCACCACACCCAGCTAATTTTCGCATTTTTAGTAGAGACGGGGTTTCACCATGTTGGCCAGGATGGTCTCCATCTCTTGACTTCGTGATCCGCCCTCCTCAGCCTCCCAAAGTGCTGGGATTACAGGTGTGAGCCACTGTGCCCAGCCAACCCGAGGGGACAGTAAAGGTCTTCTGTTGCAGACCCTTTCCCTGGTCCCTGAATCCTTTCCGCCCTTTTCCTTTAGTGATGATCTAGTGTAGTTGTGAATACTTCCAAGGACAGAAAGTCACCATCTCTTGAAGCAGCACTTTCCGACTCTGGATAGCTCCGTGGGGAATTCTTTCTAATGTTGAATTTCGGCTTTTCTCCTGGTAGTTTTTACTCACTGACCCTTGTTTTTTCTCTTGCCAGCATACAGAATAGGTCTGTTCCATTTTTGTTCTTTTTTACGCGAAAGCCCTTCTGCTTAATGAGGAGACTGGATCCAAAGTGTTTTTCTTTGTGTGCCTCAGCGCATGAACCTGCCGAGACACTACGACTTCTTTGCAAGCAGGTTGTTGGCTCCAGGGGCTGCTTGTGGCTCCCCAGCCCTCTATTCTGCACCTACTGGGGAGGGGAAGAGGGTGTTTGATGGCAGTTCCGGGTGCTCTGTCTGGACTGGGCGTCACTTGTTCTTAGGTTGGTAGTGTTCGTGTTTATATTCACAATCCCAGACTTGTGAATTCTTCACTGTATGTATTGCCCTTCATTTCTCTGCATTGATGTGATAATCAGAAGTATTGCTCTGTATAACTGTCTGCATGCACCTGAGGCCAGAATATAAAGAATGCTATGAAATAATGCTGGGTGTAGTGCTATATGCCTGTAGTCCCAGATTCTTGAGAGGCTGAGGTGGGAGGATCGCTGTACCCAGGAGTGCTGGGCTGTAGTAATTGGGGGTGCTACACTAATTGGGGGTCTGCATCAATATGGTGACCTCCCAGGAGCAGAGGACCACTGGGTTGCCTACAAGTGGGTAAACTGGCCAAGGTCATAAATAGAGCAGGTTAAAACTCCTGTGCTGGCCAGGCGCGGTGGCTCACGCCTGTAATCCCAGTACTTTGGGAGGCCAAGGCAGGCAGATCACGAGGTCAGGAGATAGAGACCGTTCTGACCAACATGGTGAAACCCCATCTCTACTGCAATACAAAAAATTAGCTGGGCGTGGTGGCGGATGCCTGTAGTCCCAGCTACTCAGGAGGCTGAGGTAGAGGAATTGCTTGAACCCAGGAGGCGGACATTTCAGTGAGCCGAGATCCTTGCCACTGCACTCCAGCCTGGTGGCAGAGTGAGACCCTATCTCAAAAAAAAACCCCAAAAAACCAAACTCCTGTACTGATCAGTAGTGGCATCATGACTGTGAAAAAAATGAGACCATTAAAAAAACACTAAATATGCCAGATTTACGCAGCAGATAGGTGTTGCCTGTCAAAGTCCTAAAGTCCTCTCCTAAGGAGATGATAGTATAGTGATGTGATCTGTCTTTCAAACATTTTTGGGGGCTTTTGGTATTTCCTTTAGAGCTACTTGATGAGCTCTGTGAGAAAATATTTCTTAGTCCCTTTTGCTCAACTGCTTTTTTTTTTTAAGTAAAAGTTTTTTTTCCCTTGTACTACAAGTGCCCTTTTTAAATTTTGAAAGTATTTTATATTTCTCCGTTCACTTTTTTTTTTAATAACACGATGCTTTTTATGTATTTCAGATCTTGTTCTGAAAGGTTTTAAAAAACTTCTACAAAGATATATTGAATATTGTAAATAATAAATACTCAAAATAAGTAATATGCTTAAGGAAAACAATTTATATGCATGAGATTTGCAAGGGTATCTGCAGTTAAGGCACGGAGGCTTTAGCCAATACTTAATACCCTTTTGCTCAGCTCTTAAAAGCAAGTGCAGAGGTCGGGGTCCAGGGAACTGACTCCCCTGACTTCCCTGAAGCCGTACTCTGTCTCCCGGTCAGGCTCTGTGTCCCACAAGTTCCTGTCACTACCGATGTTGGTTCGCCAGCTTTGGGACTCTGCGGTGAGCCACTTCTTTTCTCTGCCCTTCAAAAAAAGCCTCCTGGCTGCCTTGATCCTCTGTCTCCTGGTGGTGAGGTTGGATCCAGGTAAGTGGTAGAGACTCGTGCCCCATCCTTCCTGGGAAGGGTCCTTGTTGGGGCTGGGCCTGTGGGAGTGGGTGCTTGTCACTACGCCTGTCAGAGTCCTACTGGGGATGGGGGTCTCTCCTGTGACATTTCCCCCCGAGTCGGTTCCACAGGGAGGAATTGCTGGACTGGGCATGAGTCAGCCCCACCTGGAAAGAGAGACTAGCCCTGGAATCTGTGAGAGCAGCTGAGAGAAAGTCCACTCGGCCCGCTGAAAGTCCACTCGGCCCGCTGACTCCTGGACGCGGACTGAGTCGTAGCCCTCTGATTTTTTCTGGGCTGAACTCTGACTGGAACCTCAGAATTTAAAAAAAACTTCCCCTCATCAGAATGTCTACAAAAGTGTGAATTCGAGTGTTAATGTCTAACGAAGTATTCATTCAAAACAAGTTGTAAATGAAATACTCATACATTTTAGAAAATGTGGAAAATAGGCTGGGTGCGGTGGCTCACACCTGTAATCCCAGCACTTCGGGAGGCCTAGGTGGGTGGATCCCCTGAGGTCAGGAGTTCAAGAACAGCCTGGCCAACATGGTGAAACCCCGTCTCTACTAAAAATACAAACCTAAACCAGGTGTGGTGGTGCATGCCTATTATCCCAGCAACTCGGGAGGCTGAGACAGGGAGAATTGCTTGAACCCGGGAGGGGGAGGTTGCAGTGAGCTGAGATTGTGCTGTTGCCCTCCATCCTGGGCAACACCCGTAATCCCAGCACTTTGGGAGGCCAAGGCAGGCGAATCACCTGAAGTCAGGAGTTCGAGACCAGCCTGGCCAACATGGTGAAACCTGTTACCTACTAAAAATACAAAAATTAGTTGGGTGTGGTGGCATGTGCCTGTAGTCCCAGCTACCCTGGAGGCTGAGGCAGGAGAATCACTGAAGCCCGGGAGGCGAAGGTTGCAGTGAGCTGAGATCACACCACTGCATTCCAGCCTGGGTGACATAGTGAGACTGTCTCAAAAAAATAAAATAAAAACCGTGCTTTGGCCCAGCAGGCCAGGTGTGGTGGCTCACATCTGTAATCCCAGCACTTTGGGAGTCTAAGCAGGAGGATCACTTGAGCCCAGGAGATGGAGGCTTCAGTGAACTGAACACAGACTGCACTGTACTCCAGCTTAGGGGACAGAGTGAGACCCTGTCTCAAAAACAAACAAACAAACAAACAAAAAACAAATGCGTAGTTGCAAGGCAGTGGAGTCTCCCAGGGTGGGAGATGGCAGAGTGACAGGCTGGAAGGGCAGGACGCTCACAGTAGTGTCTCTCTGCCCTGCAGCTTCCCCTTCCTCCCTGCCCTTCCTCTACAAGCTGGCCCAGCTCTTCCGCTGGATCCGGAAGGCTGCATCTTCTCGCCTCTGCCAGCTCCGCATCCGTGACTGAGGGTCCCCTTGCACCACAGCCTCCCTGCTCCTCAAGTCTGCGGCAACAGAAGCGGAGTGACAGAGCGACGCATCCACAGGTGCCCCTGGGGAAGTAGGGCCAGCCTCATCTCGTGGGGTGCACTGTCTTGCTGCCTGGGTACCCTCTCCTTTGCACCCCACTTTGGCTGGCCATAGTAGGTGACATGGAAACAAATAGGGACCAGCAGGCACAGTTCCTTCAGAACAGTTCTCCGGATACCCAGAGGCTCCTTGAAAAGGAGGGGTTTGGGGACAGGGACTGTGTCTATGAAACGTTCCATCTTCTCGGCGAAGGCAAGGGGTTGGTTCTTCAGGCCAGGATATTAATGGAGCTGGAAGTTCAGAAAAAGCCTGGTAGAGTGACACTTGGCCTTTCACTTCTTCACAAACATACCTCTTTACTGTGCGTGGTGGCCCACGCCTGTAATCCCAGCACTTTAGGAGGCGAGGCAGGTGGATCACTTGGGGCCAGGAGTTCAAAATCAGCCTGGCCAACATAGTGAAACCCCGTCTCTACTAAAAATACAAAAATTAGCCAGGCGTGCTGCACGCCTGTAGTCCCAGCTACTCGGGATGCTGAGGCACAAGAACTGCTTGAGCCAGGGAGGCAAAGATTGCAGTGAGCTGAGATTGTGCCACTGTACTCTCTCAAAACGAAAAACCATGCCCCTGAGAGTCACCCCACAGGACAGTACCTTAATTAGCTAGAGTGCAATCTGAGAGGGCCTCTTCCTGCCTGCACTGTGCTCCCCAGAACTGGTCTAATTCTGTATCAATATGCTGTTCTCATGGTCTTGCTATGTGCTTGAAGCTGCGTAAGGCTTCTCACTGTTCGGGCTGGGGCGAGACTTTCAGAACCACTCGGCTGACAACTGAAAACCAAGTGAGCCTTACAGCTCTTATCACTGGGGAAAGTGATCTTGCCTGGTGCATCTTGGTCTTCAGCTCGATTTTCCAGGCTGTCCTGGCCAAGCCCTGCTCTGTTACACTCTGTGCCTCTGCCCGTCTTTCCCCGCCAGCCTCTCCCGCCCCCACTGCAAACTTGTCCATTGGCTGTTTCATCAAGTCCTGCCTGTATCCTTGCCTCCTTGGTATACACCATTGCAGGTCCCCACCCCCTTTTTTTGTGCCTTTGTCCTAGTTATGTTCTGTTTGCGTAATGCCCAAATTTTTCTGCTCGTGTGGCCTTGAAAAGTAGGCCAGCCTCAGAGGCTGCTGAGCCGAAAATGGAACTGAGTAATCGGGTGAGCTGGAAGGGATGTGGGGGGCGGGGCAGAGGGGAGACATGGGTTTTGAAGGCAGTGAACAGTAAAACCTTAGGGAGGCGGCACGGCACTGAGGCCTTTGCGTTAGAGGAGTGAAATGTTTTAGCGTAGTTTTCTCATCAGCCAGAAGCATCTTACGAGTTTCTGTGCAAGGAAGCGTAGCGCACTGAACACTGTCAGGATGAAGAAGGGCTTCCCGCAGGGGCTGGCCTTTCTGCAGCCAGAGGCCAAGCAGGCTGCCCTGCACCGGGTCCTTGGTTGGTGGTGATGCCAAAAATATAGAAGGTGCTTGCTAGCTTTCCATTGGTACATTTTCAGGGGTTGCAAGTCAAGAACTTCTCTTTAGAAAAATAGGTAAAGTAAGCAAACTTCACAGGCCCCTGGGAATTAAATCCCTAGGGCATGGTTCAAGTCTGTAGGAAGCAAATCTATGCTTTATATGGGCATTTCAGTAGAGCTTAGAACCCTAGGGGGATAAAGGCAGTCAGGTGAGGGTTGAGATTCCTTCTATAGAATGATTTCTTACAATGAAATTCTGGGCCCACTTGCTAGCCTAGATAAAATGCTTCAGTGGCTTCCCGTAGCTCACAGGATAAAACCCAGATTCTTTATGGAATTGAAGGCCCTTATGTGATGGGTTTGGCTAATGCCTCCCCCTTGATGTGGGGCCCCTTATATGCATGGCCATCCAGCTGCCCGGCCATCACCGCTTTCTGACCACGGCACGGTCCCCTGGGGCCTCTGTGCCTTGGCTCATGCTGTGTCTGCTGAAGGCCTAGCACCTGCTCTTGGCCTGGTGAGCCCCTCCACCTTCCATGCTTACTCAAATAATCCTTTCCACCCCTCCTGTGTCCAGGGCCCTGTTTCATATCCCTTTTGCAGAGGTGACCCCATGGCCTTATAATTGTGAACTTCTTTGGTGCCCCTTCAAAGCTGGGCAGTGCTCGTTGCAGTGTGCAAGTCAGTGTCAGATCCATTCTGTGCCACGTGTCCCTGTTGGGAAGTAATTTAACCTTCTCAGCCCCGGTGTCCTCATCTGTGAGTTCTTATAGGGTTTTTTAGGTGAGCAAATGAGATTGTGCGTGTGATGCACCCCGAGTAGGAGCTTTTATGAGTGGTCACTGTCCCGGGAGCAGCAGTGTCTCCCGCGCCCATTGGGTGTCTGGGAGGGGGAAGGTGCTCAGGTGTCTAAAGGAGTGGATTTATGTAACTGACACACCAAGAGGTCTGCGTACTTTGGTGAGTCTGAGATTTCGTGTTGTGAAAGCCGCGAAGGTAGAGACGCCCTGATGACCCCCACCTTGTTTCCGCGCGGCCTGAGGTTCCCCGTGTTCCTGTAAGGTTGCGGCTTCTCTGTGTGTGTCTGTCTTGCACTCCGCAGTGCTGTCGGGTAACCAGTCCCAGCTGCCCCTCATCAGGCACGGAACTCAGAACCGAAACCGCTCCTGTGACCTTGACCTTTTCCAAGGACGTGGGCTGGTGCTCGTATCCGACCTCAGCTCTGGGCCTCATGGGGTCCAAGGCGAAGGGATTGCTTTCCTGTTAGACTCAACCTGCACTGTCCAAGGCAGCAGTCATTCATTAGGTGGGGCTTTTGAGCTCCTGACAGGTGGCTAGTCCAGGTTAAGATGTTCTGCAAAATGTAAATGGCAGATTTCAAAGACTTAGTACTAAAAAGAAGAATGGATTTTTTTATATTGATTGCCTGTTAAAATGATATTTTAGATATGCTGTGTTAAGTAAAATATTAAAATTAATTTCATCTGCTTCTGTTCACTTTTTTTGTGGTGCTACCAGAATGCTTAAAATTACCTGTGTGCCTTGCATTCCATTTCTGTTGGACAGGGCTGTCGAGCACATACAGCACACATCAGTGAGGCCTGAGGGGACGGGGGGATGTTGCCGGATGTGGCATCTGGGAGATCATCCCTTGCAGCTCCCTCCTCTTTCATTTGAGGACATGAACACCTCCACGTCACACAGCCCGAATAAGACTGCTGTCTCCCGGCCCTCGGGTCTGGTATTCCTTTAACCACATCTCACTTTCCTCACTTATCCTATTCTGCCTCACTCGCCCTAAAATTCCTTGCTTTCCGTCACTCCTGGCCCGAAGTTCACTGTTAATATGCAGATGCATCCAGGTGGGGTGGGTAATCTGCATATTAACAGCGGATTCGTTCACTTTACATTTAGGCGTGCTGAGGGAAGCAGGAACCAGCAATCCTCTCCTGTGATCTCATGGGAGGCAGGGAGGGGTGGAATGGAGAGGAAGCATTAGGCCACTGCTGGCCAGCACGGGGTGGAGGTGGCTGGCAGCAGGACGGTAGTGCCTGGGGAGGGCGGAGGGTTTACCTCTAGAACGGGGCTGGAAGGATGAGGAAGCAGTTTATAGCTTTGTGCAGGTGATCCCCGTTCTTCCGCATGTATGTGTTTACACACGAGTATGTAGACCAGAGACCATTAAAATAGATGGAATTCAGCCAGGCGCCGTGGCTCACGCCTGCAATCCCAGCACTTTGGGAAGCCGAGGTGTGTGGATCATGAGGTCAGGAGATGGAGACCATCCTGGCCAACATGGTGAAACCCCATCTCTACTAAAAATATGAAAATTAGCTGAATGTGGCAGCGCATGCCTCTAATTCTGGCTACTTGGGAGGCTGAGGCAGGAGAATCACTTGAACCCGGAAGGTGGAGGTTGCAGTGAGCTGAGGTCACACCATTACACTCCAGCCTGGTGACAAAGCAAGACTCCATCTCAAAAAAACAAAAAACAAAAATATGGATTTCAAAAGTTACAAAAAGGCTTTTCATGGAAAGGAAAGCTTTTTTTTTTTTTTTTTTAAACGTCTTACTACGTTGCCCAGCTGGACCTGCACTCCTGGGCCCAGGCAATCCTCCCTACTCAGCCTCTGGAGCAGCTGGGCCTGCAGGGGTGCGCCGCCACACCCAGCTAACAACACCTTTTTCTACTCTCACTCCATTTCCCAGTTTCCTCCCCAGGGGCAGCCCCTGCCAGTCTATTTATCCCTCCAGGTGGTGTCTGGTAGTAAGCTTTTCTTTCTCATACGCAAATGATAGTAGTCACACACACGATACACACTGTGCTGCACTTTTTTTAACTGTCTCGACTGGGTGTGGTGGCTCACGCCTGTAATCCCACCACTTGGAGAGGCTGAGGTGGGTGGGTCACCTGAGATCAGAAGTTGGAGATCAGCCTGACCAACATGGTGAAACCCGAAACCCAGCCTCTATACTAAAAATATAAAACAGTTGGGTGTGGTGGTGGGCTCCTGTAACTCCAACTTGGGAGGCTGAGGCAGGAGAATTGCTTGAACCCAGGAGGCGGAGGCTGCAGTGAGCCGAGATTGTGCCACTGCACTCCAATCTGGGCAACAAGTGGCGAGACTTGGTCTCAGAAACAAAACAAAAAATCGAAAGAACCTTCCTCAGTCCCAGCACATGTGGAGCGGCCTCATTCTTTATAGCTATGTGTCATTCCATTGCAGGGTAGGGTCACAGCACAGACCTAGCGCCCCTTTCTTTTTTGATATGCGGAAACCCCTCCACTCTTTGCAAAGCCCAGAAGCACAGCAGCCCCAGGTTTAAGGTGAACAGGAGTGGTCAGAGCTCTTTACTGTTACTTTTGGGCAAACACAAAGCAGGCTGGAAGCTACCACTGCCACGGCCGGGAGATCAGAGCAGGCCAGTTCACACTCTGGACATGCAGTTTCTTTCTAAATCCGGAATGGCACTCAGGTGGCCTCTGTCGTCCACTTAAAGCAGCCTAGGAAAATGTCAGAAAGAGAAAATGACATGAACGGCGAGTAGGGCACCTCCTTGTGCTGTCACCTCCCTGTGCTGTCCCCCGCTTTCCTCCCTCCCAGCACAGAAAAGCCATGGGGTTGGTGGACTTTGGCCTCGCACCCACAGATGGGGCCTGCGGGAATTCTACTGACTTACTCTCTGGCCTGGTCCAGCAAGCTGCCCGCGGCCTGGCCAAGCTCTGCCTTGCCTCCCTGGCCTAGCACCCTTTGGAACTGAATACGTGGAGTGTTAACCAGAAAAATGTCTGGGCCTTTTGCCTCACTCCCTCTGGAAACCTCAGTGCTTTGGGCTGGTAGGAAGCCACAGGACAGACGGGGGCACAGTGCCTGCAGTCTGTCGGGCTCCCCCATTGCGTTCCTCCAGCGGTGGTGTAGGGATCCAGACATTATTTGCCAGCCTCTATGCCTCTTGATAAAACACCACATATTTTTTCTCATCTTAAAGCAATGCATGTATATTTTAGAAAATATTAAAAATTGCATGGAAGGAAATACAGGACTCGTGATCCCACCACTCAGAGATAATCACTGTTACTACTGGTTGATTTTCTTTCAGCTTTTTTCCCCCAAGTAATTAATTAGTTCTTTTTTCCTGCAACTCCTGCTTCACAGACTTTTTTTTAAAGACCCGGCTTGGCATGGTGGCTCACACCTGTAATCCCAGAGCCTTAGGAGGCCAGAGTGGGAGGATTGCTTGAGCCTAGGAGTTCAAAGCTAGCCTGGACAACATAGTGAGACCCCACTTCCATTAAAAATACATGTAAACACTCAACCCTCTTGGCAGCCCAGGCATTTGGAACCTGTGGGAAATGGCAGTGTACAGCCGGCATGACTGCCAGCTGTACGTCTTCACTAGAGTGGAGGTGGTTAGGAAAGGGCGGGCAGGAAGGCGCCGTGTGACGGCCGGACAACCGCCAGTAAAGATGGAATTGTGGGTCAAGAGATCGAGGCCATCCTGGTCAACATGGTGAAACCCCGTCTCTACTAAAAATACAAAAATTAGCTGGGCATGGTGGTGCACTCCTGTAGTCCCAGCTACTTGGGAGGCTGAGGCAGGAGAACTGCTTGAGCCCAGGAGGCGGAGGTTGCGGTGAGCCGAGATCGAGCCATTGCACTCCAGCCTGGGTAACAAGAGCGAAACTGTCTCAAAAAAAAAGATGGGATTGTGAAGGACACGTCAGGGCCCACTCACCAAGGGCTGGATGCAGATACATGGGGTTGGGTTTCTGTGACCTACTTCTAATTTTAATACCCAAGCTCATATTTAGCTTACATGTTTCCCAGCTTATATTTTCAACAGCCCTTTTGAAACGTTTGACATGCTCTTGTCACTTTTGTACCATCCAAGGTGGGATGGACAGGTGTCAGAGAGTATCAGAGACTTGGTGAAGAAATGAAAGCACTTTCATAGAAGTGTGTCAGCCCAGAAAAAAAGCATCTTTAATGACGACATCAACATAATTTCTGTGGAGACGTTTCTTAGGTGGACAACCAATTTCTATGGTCCTTAGAATGTAACCTACAGGTTCTCGCCCTCAGCTTAAGTTTTGGGAAAAATGCATGTATACTTCTGTGTTGAAGGCTTATTTTCCAAGGCCGTGGAGCTCCGTCTCTTCAGCCTTGCTCCTGTCGCCCAGGCTGGAGTGCAATGGTGCGATCTTGGCTCACTGCAACCTCCTCCTGGGTTCAAGCCAGTGAGGTAGGCATTACATTTTAGAGATAGCAAAACACGCAGAGGGGCTAAGTAATGTGCCCAGTGCCTGACAGCTATTAGATGGTAGAGCTGGGATTTGAACCTAGGCACACAGGTACCAGGATTTCTGTTCTTATCTCCCTCATTGCACCTGGAATGAGGCCACGCATGTAAGAGGCCACGTAGTCGAGATTTGTTGAACGAACTTGGATTTTGGCCTTAGGAATTAGGGGAGGAAGAAACAGAAGCAGCAAAAGTTGGTGAGCGAGAAGACCAGTGCTAGGGCTGACGGGAGGAGGTGTGGTAGGCAGAGGGCACTGTGCACTTGGCATCTGTTTAGTAGTATCACTGCCCAGCACCCTCCAGAGAAAGAGCAGGAGGTGTTCCTTCTCAGATGTACCCGCGATGACGAAGCCTGGCGGGCGTCCTCCTGTGTAGGCAAGCTGGCGGCTTCATCAGAAAACTCACACAGATAAGCCACACTGAGTTCCCAGTGGACTTAGCTGGGTCCCAAAGAATGGGTACTTTCTCTGGAAAGCTGGGGAGCTGGCAAAATTTCCCGGTCACCCCACCAGAGACACCCCAGCTGTTCCCACACCCTCTCTGGGCTCTGACATCCTCTTTCCAGCAGGCACCCCCTGCTCTGGAACGTTCTGGGAATGCTTCCCCCTCCCCTTTTAGTACTTGTGTTCTGTCCTGTTCATGGATTTCATGGTCTCCATCGTGACAAGTGCCTGTTTTCGGAGGTGCTAAAGACAATGGCTAAAAGACGTGCTCTTTTAATCCTCCCAGGAGACACATGACATTTTGCAAGGCTTTTTTTTTTTTTCCTGAAGAACAGGACCTAACCCCAAAGGAGTAATTTTGCTCTGTAAATGAGAGGCGATGTGGGATTGTGGTTAGGGTGTGGATCCCGGGCCCGTAATACCCACATCTGTATCTTTTTTTTTTTTTTTTTTTTTTGAGACAGTCTCACACTGTCACCCAGGCTGGAGTGCAGTGGTGTGATCTCGGCTCACTACAACCTCCACCTCTCAGATTCAAGCGATTCTCTTGCCTCAGCCTCACAAGTAGCTGGAACTACAGGCACACACCACCACGCCTGGCTAACTTGTATTTTTAGTAAAGACGGGGTTTCACCATGTTGGCCAGGCTGGTCTTAAACTTCCGACCTCAAGTGATCCACCAGCCTCAGCCTTCCAAAGTGCTGGGATTACAGGCGTGAGCCACTGTGCTGGGCCCGAGTTTGTATCTTGACTCACCTGCTTTGACCTTCAAATAATCTTTCCTATGCCTCAGTTAATTCATAGGTTTGTTGTGAGGATTAAATGGTGCTAATCCATGTAAGACACTGAAAAGGTGCATAGCATGTAGTGGGCAGGTGCTAGTTATTCTGTTAATGAAGTGAGATGGGGAGGGGAGAGTTGGAGAGGCAGAGCCCAGCATCTTCTGAACATCGCACCACAGAAAAGGCAGCGCTCTGATTCCCGTTCCTAGCCTAGGCTTAGCTCTTGAAGGAAGTGCTAAGCCTTTGTGTATGTTCATTTAAGAACACGTTTAGTTTTCTAAATATGCAATATATTCACAGGGTTTTTAAAAAGGCTTGAAAAAGTCTAGTGTGAAAGCCTTCTGTATTAATCCATTTTCACACTGCTATAGAGAAGTACCTGAGGCTGGGTAATTGTTGAAGAAAAGAGATGTAACTGACTCATAGCTCTGCAGGGCCGTGAGGCCTCAGGAAACTAGCAATCACGGCAGAAGGCAGAGGGGAAGCAGGTACATCTTACATGGCGGCAGGAGAGAGAGTGAGGGGGATGCCGCACCTTAAAGCCATCAGATCTTGTGAGAACTGACTCACTATCACAAGAACAACATGGGAGAAACTGTCCCAATGGTCCACTCACCTCCCGCCAGGCCCCTCCTCCGACACAGGGGTTGACGATTTGAGATGAGATTTGGGTGGGACACGGAGCCAAACCGTATCATCTCCCATCCTTCCATTTAGCAAGTTCGCCCCGCCCCCGTGGCAGCCACGGCCGTTAGCTCTACATTTATTCTTCCAGAGTTCTTTTGTACCAGTATGGATATAGATCCTAGTTTCTTCTTTTTTTAATATAAAAAAAATGGTATATTATTATGTACTCTGATTTATTCCTTGCTTTTTTTTTTCCTTTTTCTTATAAAAAATATAGAGATGGGGGGTCATACCACACTGACCAGGCTGGTCTCGAACTTGCCTCAAGTGATCCTCCCATCTTGACCTCGCAAAGTGCTGGGATTATAGGCATGAGCCACTGCACCCAGAAGTTGTTTTTATTTGTCAAAGAAGTGGCATGATTTTGATAATAAAGGACAATATGTAATTATAATATAGTCTTCTAGAAGCCAGGTGTGGTGGCCCACGCCTAGTAGTCCCAGCACTTTGGGTGGTTAAGGCAGGCAGATCATGAGGCCGGGAGTTTGAGACCAGCCTGACCAACATGGTGAAACCCTGTCTTTATTCAAAAAATATAAAAATTAACTGGGTGTGGTGGCATACACTTATAATCCCAGCTACTTGGGAGGCTGAGGCACAAGAATGGCTCAAACCCAGGAGGCAGAGGTTGCAGTGGTCCGAGATCGCTCCACTGCACTCCAGTCTGGGTGACAGAGCGAGACTCTCTCTCTCTCAAAAAAAAAAAAGAATAAATATATAGCTTTCTAGATATAGGATTGGACTGGTTTTGGTTCTGGCTCTGTTACTAATTTGCCCTGTAAATTTACATAAATCATTTAATCTTCTTGGGTTTGATTTTTCTCACCTCCAGGATGGGGACAAAAATTACCTTCCTCTGCTGGGCACGGTGGCTCCCGCCTATAATCCCAGCATTTGGGAGGCCACGACAGGCGGATCACCTGGGGTCAGGAGTTCCAGACCAGCCTGGCTGACATGATGAAACCCCATCTCTACTAAAAATATAAAAATTACCTGGGCATGGTGGTCCATGCCTGTAATTCTAGCTACTCAGGAGGCTGAGGCAGGAGAATCTCTGGAACCTGGGAAGCAGAAGTTGCAGTGAGCCCAGATCATGCCACTGCACTCCAGCCTGGGCGACAAAGTGTGACTCTGTCTCAAAAAATAAATAAATAAAAAATTACCTCCTTCATTTTCTTTATAATATTCTGTAAAATGAGTC
>NW_016107922.1:78392-83808 GCF_001604975.1 Cebus imitator | reverse complement strand
AAAAAAAAAAAAAAAAAAATGGATTTGTGATGCAATATTGCTTGGGTCAAAAACCAAAAAATCCAACTGACCAGGGTGAGAAATAGCCTGGGTCCTATCATGGCTCTGCTGCCACGTGGGGTGCCTGGACTGTCTTTTCAGGTTCACGTAACAGTCCATCCTACTTATTATAGAATACATGAAATGCTTTCTATTCATTCAAGCCACCTTATTAAAAACATACCCCATGAAAATAATATCTTCCCTTCAATATACATTCCTATGTGTGTATTATAAGCATATATCTACCACTGTGAGTTTGCCAGTCTTTTTCATTTAATATTATTACCTATTCAGCTTCCAACATGATCACTTCCTTACTATATGGATTTGTTTCCCAGGACCGCAGTAACAAATTGCCACAAATGTATGGCTTCAAACAACAGAAATTTACCTGTAAGGTGTAAGCAACCGCGCCCAGCCATTTTTTTTTTCTCTAACGACTCCAAGACCACTGTGTCAGTCTGCTTACAAATGCCATCACAAAAATCCCACAGACTGAGTGGTTTAAACAGCAGAAATTAATTTCTCACAATTCTGGAGGCTGGAAATCCAACATCGAGCTGTCGGCAAAGTTGGATTCTCCTGACGCCTCTCTCCTCAGTGTGCAGATGGCCGCCTTCTTGCTGTGTCCTCACGTGGCCTTTTCTCTGTGTCTGCACCCTTCTCCTCCCTCTTTCTCTTCAACACCGTCTTTCTGGATGAGGGCCATGTCCTTGGGAACTCATTTAGTTGTAATCTCCTCCTTACGGCCCTACCTCTGACCGTAGTCACTTTGGGACTAGGCTTTAACTTGAATTTAGGGGGAACACAGTTCAGTCCATACAGCCAACTTTTTTTTTTTTTAATCTCCCTGGAACCCAAAGATGCTACATTTAGCATTTATGGTATAGTCATGGCTTCCTCCAGCCCAAACTTCATAAAGGGGGAAGATGAGACCGTTCAAGAGCCCGGGCATAGTGAAAGGCAATGCAGGGCCACCGTCATTACTAATATCACTGTCATCATCATCTTTATTCTGAGATCGTAAGAACCTGCTCATGATTTACGTGTTGGTTCACAGAGAGAGCTCAAAAAGTGAATTTATTCAGCTATGTTTATTGAGCTCATCTGATGCACTCAGCTATTTTTGGTGGGGAAGGTACTAAGGTGAATAACACAACCTCTTCCTTTAAGGTGTTGCTGTTTTGTAGAGCGTTTAGACGCACGCACGCGCACACACACACACACACACACACACACACACCCTCCTATAATCGAAAGTAGAAAGTGATAAATACTATGGGAGAAGTAATAGAATATGCTATGGGAGAGTTTGAAAGAGAAATATAGAGTTATAATAGCAACCAACATCCTTTATTGAGTATTTGCCATGTGCTTGGCACAATTAGCGTAATCATGAGTCTTATTTGTCAGGATCTTACATTATAAGATAGACAAAAAGTCAACTCATGATTTAGTAAGTCCTTTTTGTATCAGTGGGTAAAGCACTGTGTTTCGCACCGTCTCAGATGCAAAGGTGATTAAGACACATGTACTATCCTCTGTGAATGGTGGCGGCAGAACAGACTGCTGCATAGGTAAGGAGAAATCTGCTCTCATTGTTGACCACAGACAGGCACGTTTTAGGAGTGGAAGGGTAGGAAGATCTCTGACTGCTTGGAAACCTGGGGAGTTACCGCGTCTGGCTAAAGCGGTATTGTCTTAAGGAAAACTATGAATGTGCCTGCTGTGACTTGGTGCTTGGTGGTCAGTTGTCTGAGGAAAGTGGAAGAGAGAGGCGGAGGTACCACATTCAACATGAGCAGAACTGCCCACTGCGGGAAATGCTGCAATGAGAACAAGGAACAAAGACCATCCAGCCTACTGCCCACCTCGGGGGAAGTGAGGGGGGACGGGCAGGGTGACAACGCGCCAACATCTAAAGTGTGAAGAGGGGCTCTTACCAAGTGCCCACCCCTTCCCAGACAGAGGGCAACAAACTCGCCCTTCCACATCAGCATCTGTGCCGGGTCTTACTGCCGGGCAGAGGCAGGGGAAACCTGGTGTGAGTTCTGGAGTACATCGGGGATGTGACTTGGGCACGTTTGGGGCTTAAAAGTAGGAAGGGATCAAGGGGGGAGATTTGAAAATGCCGGCAGAGGTGGGAGGTACCCGGAGAGGGTAAAAACTGGAGCAGGCTTGAGGACCCGCCCGTACCAGGAGCTCTGTGTGTGCCACCTCGTTTCCGTCCCCAGCAGCCAGGCGGGCCTTGGCGGCAGGAGGCACTGGCTTTGGGAGCAGGGGTCCTGCAGCTTGCCAAGCGCACACGGCTCTAGGGCGACGGGCTGAGTCTGCAGCTGCGCCCCTCGGGTCCCTGCAGCTCTCTGCGGTCACCTACACCCCAGTCAGGAGCCTTTCCAGCCGGCCGGAGGAGAATGGAAGTTTGGGGAGACCCGCGCGGTTCGCCTGGCCACATTTTGCATTGCCTTCCCCGGCAGCTGGGGTCACGAGGGCTGCTCTCGCGGGCTGTGTTGGAACGTGGACACGTGCGCTTTGGTAATAGGGCCGCCTCCCCCGCGGGCTCGGTCCCCACCGCGAGCGCCGCCGGCTGCGGAGGCGGGACCGAGGACCCGGAGATTTGAGCCGGGGGTGGGCGGGGAGGGGCCTTTGTGACCTGCCCGCCCCTCTCCGGCACTGTGATGCCGGGGGGCAGCTGCAGGCCCTGCGCGCCAGTCCCCAGCGCCCCCCCTCCCGGCGTGTCACAGCGGCGGAGGCGGCTGTATCTGGAGCAGTCAGGGCGGGCAGGCCCAGCTGGGACGCGCGCGGGCGAGGACAGCGGCGGCGATGGTGAGGCTTCCCGGGACCGGCGGGCGGCGGGCGGCGGGCGCGCGGCAGGGGCAAGACCGAGAGCAGAGTCGACGCCGGGGCCCACGGATCGGATCCGTCCACCTGGAGCCGCAGAGCTCAAGGCCTCCTGCGGCTGGCAGCTCAGGGTCCAGGAGTCGGCACCCTCGGCCGGGAACACCTGGTGCCCTTTATCCTATGGGGAAATAGAAACCAGGGGCCAGTCGCTCCTTAGAGGGACCTAGGGAGGTTTGCACGCAGAAAAGGGAGAGGGAGGCCCTGGGGAGCCCGACGGAGAAGCGGGCAAGATTGTGGGGTCCCCAGATGGGCAGCCTGTGGACACAGTGGAGAGAAGGGGGAACCCGGGGATTCTGGTTGGGTGGTCTGGGCCCGGGGCGGCTGGGAGAGCAGATGCAGTCATATCTCCAAACCCAGCCTAATGTGACAAGGCCTGGAATGTGACGGGGGACTTAGGGCGCCACGGTCCCCCAACGCGTGGAGGTCGTTAGCGCACCCCCTGGCCAGCGGATGGGGTTTGCTGGGCGCACAGCCCCAGCGCGGCGGGGTTCTTCGGCGCACTCAGCTCCCTAGTCTTTCCAGCGGTCAGAGTCGAAGGACTTCGGTACTCAGAAGTCTCCGCTTCCGAAGGCCAGGGGCACCTGGGACCTGTTTCCTACCCTGCCTTAGGGGCTCACGCTGCTCCCTTCCCCGCCCCCCACCTTCTCCATTTGCAGACGCGGATCTTACCCAGGGGCGGCTCCAAACACGCAGTTGCTCTCTCTAGGGTCAGCCTCTGCGCCCCCAGTGCCCCTGGTGGCTAACATTTGCCCCCAATCCACTTTCCCAAAGCCCTGAATCCCAGGAATCCTTCCCGGTTCCTGATCTTTCAGCAGTAGGGTGATGGGCTGGAAAGGTTGTGGGTAGAGGGAGGGCAGAATAAGGTCATCGTCAAGGTCAGGTTCCCTGGGCAGGCTTGCTCCAGGTGTCAGTGACCCAGAAAGCAGGCCAGACCCCCCTCCGCCCCGCCACGTTTGGACAGTGCCCAGGGCCTCCTGGCTCCGCCTGAGCTCTACTCCACCAGCTTCAGTTTTGTCCAGCACCCTCCCTCCTCCTAGCGGACTCCCAGATACTCCTGGGAGCTGAAAGAACTTGGGAACATTAGGGAGGGTGGCCACAGGAACCCATTTCTGCCCGAGTCCCCTGGTATGGGGGGCATACAAGGGTCCCAGAGCTGGAAGTTCAGAATTTTGATTCCTGGCTCTGCAGCTAGCTGTGTGACTTTAAGAAGGTCACTTAACCTCTCTGGATGGGTTTGCTTCACCTGCAAAATGAAGACAGTTATAATTAGATTGCTAAGACTCCACATAGACTTTATTATTTTATTATTTTTAAACTTTTTATGGTAGAGAATTTCAAATGTATGCAAACGGAGAGCAAATGGTATAATGAGCCATTATGTACGTCATCTAACTTCAATAATTATCAACTTCTGACCGTTCTCACTTCATTTATTCCCTCCCTCCATCATTTTGAAGCAAATGCTAGGCTGCATAGTCTAGGACTGGCATTTAGTATTTACAGTATCTAGCAGGTAGCTAGTGCGTTAGGATTTTCCCAGAGCTTCCCGTGCATGCTTTGGATCTGAATACCATTGTGGCTCTGAGTGGAGCCCTGAGGATGCTCACAGGGCATCAGGGATCTTCACCCAGCCCTGTGCACAAGCTTCAGTGTGTGATCCACAGGCAAGTTTCTGACAGCACCTGGTAAATCAGCAATTCCAACGGCAAAACCTGATTTCGAATGTGCTTAAGGATTTGGGTGTTTAGCTGAAAACCTATGGTAAATATTCTGAAAAGGGAATACCTTTCATTTATTTTGAAACACTGGATTTTGTATAGTAGGTTCTATCTAGAACATTTAACTTGTGTGCATCACACTGTCTTGATGGCAAATTTTTTTTTGTTGAACATGTTATACTCACAGAAACTTTTACAATATCATTTGACTCATTTGTAAAAGGCTAAAATGACACATCTATAAACCTAGACCCCTAAGATCCCACCCTGGCAAAAACAACTTTATTTCCTTCAAGGATTCAGTTTCCTCCTGCTGTCCTGTCCCTGCCACTTCCCTCCCGGGAGGGGGTTTGGGGGAGGTGACCTTGGTGTTAAGGAAAATTACATTTGTCATTTCTGTAGGTTCCGGATAAGAAAAGTGTAACTAATCCTTACGTATATTTTAAGATCTATTTATCTAGCTACTAGGCAGATGAGCATTTTTTCTCTGTGAAGAAAAAATTTTTTCTCTCTTTTCTTCCTTAGCTCCAACCCCTTGTCCCCAGCTACCCACTACCCTGCAGCATCAATACCCTTCAGCATTTCTGTGCTGGAGCCTAAGGTTACTCAGCTGGTAAGAAGCTGCGTAGAAGGCCAGGCGCGGTGGCTCACGCCTGTAATCCCAGCACTTTGGGAGGCCGAGGCGGGTGGATCACGAGGTCAAGAGATCGAGACCATCCTGGTCAACATGGTGAAACCCCGTCTCTACTAAAAAT
>NW_016107922.1:75070-78230 GCF_001604975.1 Cebus imitator | reverse complement strand
AAAAAAAAAAAAAAAAAAAAAAAAAAAAAAAGAAGCTGCGTAGGGGCTGGAGTTGACATCCGCTGGGCACCAGAGCCTCTGTCCTGAGCTGCCGGCCCGTGGCTACTCCCACAGCGGACCATTCCCATCCACTCCCAGGGTTCTTCTAGAATGCAGCTCTCTGGGAACTGAGACTATGACACCTTTTTTGGGAAGCGGCATGGAGAATCTTGGCCAGGTGCCCTAAGCCAAGCCCATGCCAATGATAGCAGGGCACAGAGAAAGCTTCTGTGGTCTATGGGGAGGTGGGAGTATCTGCAACATGGCTTCCTTAGCTCCATTCTGCTGGGACTAGAGAGCATGAAGGAGCCCGTCTCCCTGCAAAAATGGGCAGTTAGAGGGGAGGGAGAATGTTCTGGGGGCCAGATGGTCTTCTGCAGTCACCCCATGTAGGCATGCGTGGGTGAGCTCTGTGGAGCTGATAGTACATTCTGACCTCAGAGCACCATGGGGGCTCCCAGGGGCTGCGGGTCACGGCTGCCTCCTCCTCCCCTCCCATCAGGAAGGGCAGGTTTCTGCAGAGGCACTGGGCGCATGCCTCTGAATGAGGGGTCTTGGGTCCCAGGGCAGCGGCTAGGGCAGAGCTGTGGGGCTGGTGAGTTTAGTGGGAGCCACCAGACTTGGGCCAGGCCCATGCAGAGCCGGGGGCGGACTGGGGAGGGGTTGATGCCATTGCTGAGTGTCCTTTCTGTGACCTTCAAAGGGAGGTGACAAGTTAAAAATGATTTTGGAGGGGAAGTAGCTGGTGGATAGAGGGCAGTGAGGGGGTGGGTGGGAGGATGTGGCGCTCTCTGTGGGAGGGGGCAGACCAAATGCTCCTTTCCCTGGGGCTGCAAGGCACAGACGGCACTCTCTGTGGCCTTTGTGTTTGGCATTTCCCTGTCGGTGTCTTCCTGTTAGGATTTCTCTCAGCTAATAAGCTGCGGAAGAGAGCAGGACATGGGGCAGGCACTGTGTAGCGGACTGAAACTCCCAAGTGTCTCCCGCACCTGCCCCAGGGCCAGCCACAACCCCAGGGCCTCGGATGCTGGGAGTCTCCTTAGCGGATGGCCTCATGCCCTGAGCTGGCCTCCTGTGAGCCCTGCTGCCGCTCTAACTGCGGTGCCTGTCACCTGAGCCCCTCTTGTGAGCCACCTTCACTCACTAAAGTGAATTTAGGCCGACTCTGCTTTGCCGTGCCTGGCTCGCTGCTGATTCTTTGTTCTGAGTGATGGATTTCAGATATGGTGTGTGGTCAAAGAGTTCTGAGCAGAGAGAACCCAGCAGCCCTTAGGGGTCACATCTGTCCTACTGTAATCACCCCTCTGTGACACTGTGGGCCTGCTTTTCACTTGCCATCCCTGGCCTAGGTCCTAAAATACATGTGACCTAGGCCGGGCATGGTGGCTCATGCCTGTAATGCAAGCACTTTGGAGGCCAAGGCAGGCGGATCACCTGAGGTCGGGAGTTCAAGACCAGCCTGACCAACATGGTGAACCCTGTATTAAAAAAAAAAAACCACAAAAAACGTGACCTATTATCCCAGGCTAACAACTAGAGATAACTTGGCATCATCATATGCTTCTGAGAGCAGCTGGGGCACGAAAACACAGGTGGTCAGGGAGCGTGGGCGACCCCCAGCTTTCGCAGGGCACACGCTGTGGCTCACTTTGGCCCCTCTCCCAGATGATATGCCACTTTTACTGCCTTGGAATATTGGAAATGGTATCACAAGACAGCCTTTTTCAGCCTTCCGAGTCTCCTTCTGCTGCAGATGGTGATTAGCTCATCTTAGCTCTCTGAGAACAAAGCGAAAGGAAACAACCGTTATTAAAATAGAATATAAGATTGATGTAAAAAACGGTTTCTCGTAGCAAAATTATAAAAGGGCTGCAAAGTTCTAGAATTTCTTTTATTGATGCTCTGCAAAACATAGGCTTTCCTTCCCAGGGGGAGTGGTCACGGGTGGCCCAGGTGTCTCATTGGCCCTGCCCTTCCTGAGCCTGTGCTCCAGACAGACTGGGCAGTGTGTGGGAACTGCCCTGTTTTCCTGCCTCTTGTTCACACTGCTCCTGCATCCACCTGAATGGCCCCAGATCATCTTGGCTGTCTGTCTTCTTCAGGGTCCCTGTGAATATTCCTCCTTTAGGAAACCAAGCTAGATGGCATCTCGTTCCCCTTGGAACTCCCCCTGCACTTGACCCATATGCTTCCTAGGCACTGGCCACTGTGCTTGTTGGGTGGACTGCAGCCCCTCAGGGAAGGTTTTCATTCCAGTCCTCCTGTGTTAATTGAGCACCTGCTACATTCAAGCACTGGGCTCGTACTGGGGATCCCATGAGTGAAACAAAGTTTCCTTGCCCTCACAGAGCTTACATTCTCCACTAGAAAGGTCAGATAATGAACAGGCAGCTATAATATGGTGTGATTATTGCAATGACAGGGATGAAGGGGATGGGGAGCACATGGCAGGGACCTATGCTGGCTTGGGGTTTTGCAGACTTCCCATAGAAAGTGACATTTGACTGGAGACCTGAAGGATGAGCGAGTTAGCCCAGTACCTCACAATGCTTTCTCACACTCAATAACACAAAAACATTTGTTGTAGAAATGAGGAGATGCCTTTTGTAGTTAACTCAGCACTAGGTCTGTGTGAGAAGTAGAATGCTTTTCATGAGGAAAAGAAAAACCTCCTCGGTCTCTCCAGCTCCCTCCTGTTCACCTCCCCCGCAGAAGAAGTTGGGTGAAAGAGGCTTCTGCAGCAAACAGGGGACCCTGTCCCCTCACAGGGGCCAAGGGGGACAGAACTTGTCTGAGCTCTACAAGCTCAGATTCAAAATAGAACTGAGAGATACAAGCAGTGTGAGTGAGAAGGCGTGCGCTCTGATTGGCTAGACAGGGGAATCTGAGTGTGAGTGAGAAGGCGTGTGCCCTGATTGGCTAGACATGGGAACCTGAGTGTGAGTGAGAAGTCGTGCGCCCTGATTGGCTAGACGGGGGAATCTGAGTGTGAGTGAGAAGGCGTGTGCCCTGATTGGCTAGACGGGGGAATCTGAGTGTGAGTGAGAAGGCGTGCACCCTGATTGGCTAGGCGGGGGAATCTGAGTGTGAGTGAGAAGGCGTGCGCCCTGATTGGCTAGAC
>NW_016107922.1:63458-74945 GCF_001604975.1 Cebus imitator | reverse complement strand
GGAATCTGAGTGTGAGTGAGAAGGCGTGCGCCCTGATTGGCTAGGCAGGGGAATCTGAGTGTGAGTGAGAAGGCGTGCGCCCTGATTGGCTAGGCAGGGGAATCTGAAATATGAGTTTGGAGCGGGCACGTGACTTAAATACCCTCTGCTGGGTCAGCTTCCCCCTTGCCCCCCACCCCAGCTGCACACACAGGCCCTGAGAAGCACACTCCTGGTTCTGACAGAGAAGAATGACCCATTTTCAAAGAGGCCACCCCGTGAGCCATCCTCTATTTCGCTCTGCACGAGACACTTTTCCTGTCTGGAGTTCTGCTATCTGAACTTGGTCTTGGATTGGCCTAGAAGTGGGTGCATCCCGGAGTCCTGGAAGTTCAGAGCTGCAAGGAGGCCAGAGGCTGTGTGGTCTAAAGAAAAGAAGTCAGTCCCAGTCAGAAGCCCTGGATTCGAGTCCAGGCTCTTTTGCTGATGCAGAGCTGTGACATCTTGAGTTTGTCACTTTTCCTCTCTGAGCTCAGCTGTTTCATCTGTAAAGTAATGGAGAGAGAATCGTATTAGGTGGTCCATGAGGCTGGCCACCTCTGGTATCCTAAATGTTCTGAGCCAATATAACATCCCTGGTTATGATAGACGGATGCCCTTTCTTGGATGTGAGGATGCCTCCCACAGGCATCAGCACTGGGTCTGCGCTGTGCCTGCTCTGTGGAACACCCAGGCCCAATGCTGGGGAGCGTGATGAGACAGCATGGCTGCAGGAGCCGGGAGCTCGATGGAGGAGCTGTGGGTTGCTCCTCGTTCCTTCCAGGAGCAGTTAGTTGCAAGAGGCCTGCAGAGTGCTGGGCCTGGACCGCACACACAGTGCCAGGAAGTCTCATGCAACTTTGTTTTTTTCTTTTTTTTTGAGACGGAGTCTTGCTCTGTGGCCAGGCTGGAGTGCGGTGGTGCAATCTTGGCTCACTGCAACCTCCGCCTCCCGGGTTCAAGTGATTCCCCTGCCTCAGCCTCCCGAGTAGCTGGGACTACAGGCGCCCACCATGCCTGGCTAGTATTTGTATTTTTAGTAGAGATGGGGTCTCACCACATTGGCCAAGATGGTCTCGATCTCTCGACCTTGTGATCCACCTGCTCCAGCTTCCCCAAGTGTTGGGATTACAGGTGTGAGCCACCGCACCCGGCCACCTCATGCAACTTTGAATTTCACTTGTGATTTATTCATGGAACTTCAAAGCCCTAACACAGTAGGTGCGTAGTCAATATTATCTGCATAGTGACTTTGTGCAGTGGGCCAGGATAAGGCGATTCTGGAGAGCGCAGGCCCAGTCCCTGCTCCTGTTCTTTCTCTGTCTCCTTTAGTATCATTTTTGCTTTTTACTATGAAAAGTTTCAAACCTTCAGAAAGGTAGAGTAATATGCCACCCGTATATCTTGTATCTAGATTTAAGACGAATGATTTTTTCATCTGTTATCTGCTGTGTTGGGAAGGATTTTAAAGTACAGACATCATGACGTTTGACCCCTAAATGCTTCAGATGCAACTCTAGAAAATAAGGATGTTTTGACACTCAACCACATATGCTGAACAAAATGAATGAGTTTATTTGTCCCCCAAATATTTTGATTTGTTCAAGCCAGAATTCAGAGTTCCCATGATGCATGTGGTGGTGATGCTGCTAAGTATCCTTTGATATGGGACAGCCCCTCCAAGCACCTCACTTCTCATGAGTTGAAAAGGCTGGCCCAGATGCCCTGCAGAATGTCACACCTTCTGGGCTGATTTGTTTTCTCTGACGTCACTGAACTTAACCCTCTGATCCCTGTGTTTCCTGCGACGTGGAAGCTGAATCCCCAGGGCTCAGTGATGAAGGCTGAGTCTTTTTGAGAAGCACAGGTGGTCTGTGCGTCACATTGCATCCCGTCAGGAAGTCCTCAATGTCCGTGGCCAATAGTTAGTGATGCTGAGATTGATCGCAGCTTTAGGCTGGCGACCCTGGCAGTTTCTCCCCCCTTGTGGCTGTAACAGTGATTCTTCGGCTCTTGGTGAAGATCCGGTTCCCTCTGTCTTTTACCTAGTGGTGTAATTTACCTATTGCATATTCTAACCAATCACGGAATTAGAAGATGTAATAGGGCTGTATTTCATAATCTATTACTCGGTCCACATTGCTTAGCGGACATTCTTCTATTAAAAAGAGCCCTCCCTAATTAACAAGGCTGCCTGGATAGGGACAAACGAGTTTTTCTCTAGGGGCTTTGAGGACATGTGGGTTTTCACCTGTGTGTCCTACTTCACTCCAGTGCTGCCATCCCTCCTCGAGAGGCTCAGGTCGTCTCATCTTAAGTGACGGGAGCCTCTGCAGGTGTCCAGCGGTGCCTCAGTGAGCCTCTGCGCCCCCAGGCACTGTTCGACGTTCCAGCCTCAGCTGGTACATTCCCTACCCCGGACCTGGACGCGTCCGCCTCTCCAAGGAGCCTGGCTCCTGTTAGCGGGGAAGGGTTTGTGAGACCTGCCTTCTCTCTTGATTGGTGTAGCTGCTTTTCGCTTTTCGGAGCACCTTTGAGTCCGTCAGTCATTCCTGAGTCTATTGTGTGCCTCCAATTATTCTTAAGAGCTAGTTCAATAGGGAAAATAGCTCTTTCCAAGGTGTACGTGTGTGTGTGTGTGTGTGTGTGTGTGTGTGGGTGGGTAGGTGGGTGTGCACATGTGCACACCATGGGGGCAGGGGAGAGAGAAAAAGACATTTTGTAAAGACTGGCATATTTATTAGTGTGCGATTAAAGAGGGCATTCAGAGAGGCTGAAAACATTGTTGTCACCATGCCAGTGGTTTTCTGGTCCCCCGATCCTTGGCTTTTCCTCCCGTGATCTTTGATTTTCCTAAAATATTCCTGCATCCTCTCTGGAAAGCCCCAGAATGTTCCAGAAGTGAGAGCAGGCTGGGGACCAGGCAGCACTGTAGGCAGGACTAGAGGGTGGCTGGGGAGCCGTGGTGGTGAGGGGCAACAGGCCCAGAAGGCTGAAAGTTAGGACCTCAGAGGATACTGTCCCCTCAGCCTCCACACCTCCCTGGGAAGTCACAGCCATGTGCCGAATGTGACGCCGTGGTCTGGGTGGGTATCCCGCTGGTTGTGGGTGTTTCCTGGATGCAGATACGCTTTCCTTAGGCCTGAACTGAGCCCTCCGAGGGAGGCAGAGAATAGACCCCACAGTAAGCGAGAGAAAACTCTGAGCTCTTTCTCTGTGTGCTGCTTCCTGGTGGAGAAAATGCTAATGGCAAGACAGCATCAAAAATTGCAGCTGACTTACACTTTCCAGCTGAGGAGAGGTTCGGTGACTCAGCCCAGGACACACAGCACAGCAAGTAAACTGAGGAGGCAAGATGTGAGCCTGGGGCGTGGGCAGCTCTGCGGGTGAAGCCTCTGCCAGGCCAGCGGGCTCCTGGAGCTCCAGCCAGGTAGCCCACACTGGCTGCTGTGCATTCCCGTGCTCATCCTCCCCCAGGGCAGGGACCAGGTGTCGTTCAGCTCCAGCACGGAGACCGGACTAGAGTGGGGCACAGTTGTAAAACTGAGCTAGGGGACAATGGTCCTGATGCTCTGAGCCCTCGAGATGCTCTGAGAGCTCTCCTTGCCCAGACGTTCTTCCACGTCCCCAGGAGCCCCACACTTTGACGTGGACCCTACTGGCTTCCGTGCCCAGCTGTGCCCTCTGGAGGCTCTGCTCCTGGCTTGGGTTACCCGTAGCTGGAAAATGCCAGGGCAGGTCATGGATAAAAATAGAAACCCACAGACCTGGTAAATGCCTCCTGCTGGGCTCAGGCAGCTGCCCCAGGCACAGTGCCGCCTCGCATAGGCCACTGCTTCCCCACGGCAGAGTGTGCGTGGGGGGATGAGCCTATCATCCCTACACACACACACACACACACACACACGTACGCACACACATACACATGTACACACACACATACACGCATACACACACGCACATACACATACACAGATACACACGTACACACACATAACACATATACACACAAACACACATGCATACACAAACACACACGCGTACACATACACAAACGGCAGAGTGTGTGTGGGGGGATGAGCCTATCATCCCTACACACACACACACACACACACACACACACACGCACACACACAACACACATATACACACATACACAAACACACACAGACGCATACACACACACGCACATGCATACACACACACGCTCATACATACACAGATACACATGTACACACACAACACATATACACACATACACACATGCATACACAAACACGCGTACACATGCACAAACGTACACACATACACACACATATACAAACACACACATACACACATGCATACGCATATACCTAACACACGCACACGTACACACACACATACACACACATATACACACACACATTCCCCACCTCCCTTTCCTTTAATAATTTCAACTTTTATTTTAAATTCAGGGAGTACAGGTGCAGATTTGTTACATGGGTATAGATCGTGACGCTGAGGTTTGGGGTGCGACTGATCCTGTCCCCAGGTGGCGAGCAGTACCCAGCAGTCGGTTTTCCAGTCCTTGCCCCCGGCTTCCCTCCTGCTGTAGCAGTGCCCAGTGTCCACCATAGCCGTTTGTGTGTTCATGAGTCACCGTGTTTAGCTCCCACTTATAAGAACATGTGGCATCTGGTTTTCTGTTTCTGCATTAATTTGCTTAGGATGGTGGCCTCCAGCTGCAACCGTGTTGCTACAAAGGACATGATTTCATTGTTTTTGGGGGCTTCGTAGTATAGGCACCATGGTCTACACACCACATTTTCTTTATCCAGTCCACCATGGAGGGCACCTAGGTTGATTCTGTGTCTTTGCTAATGTGAATAGTGCTTTGAATGAACGTGCGAGTGCATCAGTCTTTGTGGTAGGATGATTTTATTTTGGATATACACCCAGTAACAAGATTGCTGCATCAAATGGTAGTTCTGTTTTAAGTCCTTTGAGACATTTCCAAACTGCTTTCCACAGCGACTGACCCAATTTCCATTCCCACCAGCGCACTCCCCATCTTAAGCCGTCAGCACAAATACCAGTCAGGCAATTGTGGCTTCACATCAGAGTCAGGCAGAGCTAAGGACGCTCCAGGTCAGCTTTACTTAACATCTGCCTGGCATAGGCAAGGGGCAGGCGATGGGGCCGCCAAGATTTTCCAGCTGTTCAGCATGCAGGAAGGGCCTAATTTATACCTGTCCAATCCTCTCTTGGGATAATCAATAATCCTTTTTCTACTTTGGTAACCATGACACTACTGACAGCCATGGAATAGAATTTCAGATCATATTCCTTTCTTTTTTTTTTTTTTTTTAAGACGGGGTTTCACCATGTTGGTCAGGCTGGTCTTGAACTCCGGACCTCAGGTGATCTGCCTGCCTTGGCCTCCAAAGTGCTTGGATTACAGGTGTGAGCCACCACGCCCAGCCTCATGTTCCTTTCATGAGTGTTCATTTGCTCTGTGATGTCCTGAGACTGTGTGTGTGCGTGTGTGTGTGTGTGCGTGTGTGTGTGCATGTGTGTGTAAGTGTGTGCGCAGCGTCTCAGAAAGTCAGGGTCAGGCGTGACTGTGAACACTGCCTTGCGTGAGAGTAGGCTGAGGGAGAGTTTCCGCCGTGATCCCCAGTTCTTCCTGGGCCTTCCTCACCAGTGCCGGAGGCTCGTGGTTTGGAATCAGCCCATTGTTTCATCTTTGCACCCACCTTCTTTTTTCTTTCCTGGTATAAAAAAGGTTAACCCTGGGAAGCAACCTTTAGAACGAAGCACAAAACAGCTGTGTCTTCTTTGGATCTAAGTCCTGGACCAGCTGCTCTAGGGCTAGTCAACGTCAGCTGGCAATGGGGTGGCGGGGCCGGGGCCTGGCTGGCCTGCAAGGGGAATGTTGCAGGGGTGATGGGCAGAGGCATGCTGAGGGCTTGGACTCCCTGACCGTGATGCTGCCTCCTCCCCACAGCGGGAATGCATATCAGTCCACGTGGGTCAAGCAGGAGTTCAGATTGGCAATGCCTGCTGGGAGCTCTTCTGTCTGGAACACGGCATCCAGGCAGATGGTACTTTTGACGCTCAAGCCAGCAAGATCAACGATGATGACTCCTTCACCACCTTTTTCAGCGAGACTGGCAATGGGAAGCACGTGCCCCGGGCCGTCATGATCGATCTGGAGCCGACTGTGGTGGGTGAGTGTGGGCGGAGATCCTCTCCACCGGGAACATCAGGGAACCGCAGAGGCGTTGGCCCACAGTAGCTAAGGAAGCAGCATCTCTAGCTGGAAGGTGGGGAAGGTGCAGCTGGAGCCTCCCAGCCCACGTGACAGCTGTCAGCTCCTTGGGGTCTCCACAGTCTCGGGAATCTTATAACAGCAATCAAGACTCTATGCAGAACAAAATGCCTCCCACTTCAACCCCAAAACCCGCTGTGCCACACTAAAACGGTCACATTGTTACTCAATAGTAAGGATAAGAAAACCCAAATAATTTTAGAAATTATAAGACACCCCTAAATGACCAGTTACCCCAAGTGTAGGTTTCTGAGTCTGCCCTCGGGGTGGGTATAACCTCAGCCTCTTACACACAGAGGGGCCTGTCCCAGCAGGCACATTGCTTCACAGCGGGGGCTGCTAGAGTTCTGGAATGAGGCTCATTCAGGTCTAGGAAACAGTGGGCCTCGGGTGGGGCAGAGCTCCCCTCCCACACTGTCCGCCAGTAGTGCCAAATCCCCTGCTTCTGTTCCCGGGGTCAACTCTCAGTTGAACTTCAGGATTTCCCCAGCTTCGAGCCTGGCTCATCAAGCAAGAGAGAGTTTCCCAGAGAGGACTGGGCATGAACTAGAGTGCCTGAACACCAGTGTCTACGGGCAGCAGAGGACAGATGCTTTGCACAAACCCACAAAGTGCAGGTTACCTCCCAGGCCACTGCACAGATGATTTTTCTGCAGGGAATAGAGGACTTTTGAAGAGAAGAGGTGACATAGTTGGAGCCTGGTGTGTCTTGATCTGCTCTGTGTCCACTTTGTGTGAATCCTTGGAAGTGAGCAGAGACCCCCTTCAAGGCCTCTGTAAGGCTCCTGCTCCTCTAGGACCTGGAACATAGCTTTGCTTCAAATTATTCTAAAATACGTCTAATGCCTGACATGTATTATTGCCGCCATGAGGTGGAGTTGAGGGGGCGGACAACTCTTGGGAGGGTCTAGGTTCTGGGCAGATCATCCTGAATCTTTCTCCGTGTCCCTAGAACTAAAATTTTAATGCAAATGGACTTAAGTTAAATTGTTGGTACACTTTGCAGCATGAAAGAAAAAGACAAAAGGGAAGCCTTGAGGAGTCTAGGTGGAAGGGAGGAGAGGCAATTAGCGTTGGAGTTCAATGACCTTTGTCAAGCTAAGCCTTGTTAGGGTTCCAGGCAGCAGGGCATGTGAGCCGAAGGCCTTGGCTCTGTTCATGCCTGAGCTACCTGGGAATTCTCCTAGCCTTCTGCGGATTTGTTATGAGGTGGTCTGACTTCACCTCCTTGGAGTTTTATAGGTAGGGGAGACTGGAAGGGGGTCCTGCGGTAATGTGATAGGGAGGGAGGCTTCTCCCCTAGGTGCTAGGACCTAACGGCCTTCTCCTCTTGGAAGATGAGGTCCGGGCAGGAACCTACCGCCAGCTCTTCCATCCAGAGCAGCTGATCACAGGAAAGGAGGATGCAGCCAATAACTACGCCCGGGGTCACTACACGGTGGGCAAGGAGAGCATCGACCTGGTGCTGGACCGCATACGGAAGCTGGTAAGGGTCAGGAGGGCAGGGATGGGTGGGCCCGGCCGGAGTGGACAGGCTTGGCCACGTGCCTCTTTGATCAGGCTGGGGAACGGCACACGACCCCTGGCTACAGGATGGAGCTCCTAAGGTTTGGGAATTTCTGCTTAAATTCTGTAAGAAGCATGCACAGGGGTGATGCCCCTTCCTCTGTGTTGGCACCATAGACTGTGCTCCAGGCTGAGGCCCTATTCATACTCACTGATACTCTCTGGTAGTATCTGGGGAAGCTTCCAGGTGTGAGGCAGGGTGAGGTCTCTGCTGGTTGGAAACACAGGTTAACAAAGTAACCTGAAAGAGGAGAGGACGAGATTGTTGACACACTCGGGCGCTTACAAATGCCGCTACACAGCCAAGTACATTCCTTTATTTAATCCTTAATAATTCTACTTAGGAGGTCTCCTGCCTGTACTTTACAGATGAAGAAATTGACGGCCAGGGTAGTTCAGTATCTTAGCCTGCGTCACACAGCTAGAAAGTGGCAGAGTCAGGGTTTGAACTCGGTTGGACCACAAAGCTCTGAGTTGTAGGTTGGGTCACTTGTTTATTTAAGCTTCCGTTTGCTTATCTGTATAATGGAAAAGCTTGGACCTGATCACATGTTCTTTACCGGGGAGGTAATGGTGCCCAATTTTTGCTTCTTCTGTTTAGAGGAGGGCTTCTCAGGGTCATTGGCTCAAAGCTGCCTGTGGTCCCCAAAAGTTCAAATCACACCCAATGGGAAACTCCTGTGTTTCTGTGAATTTCTCTTGGTTCTAATAAGCACGGACCGGTGCTTACAATGCACCAGGTCCTTGCTCAGCATGTTATGCTATTTAATTTAATTGTCACAATAACCTTATGAGGGTTTTCTATTTCCCCACTTTCACTAAGATGGAACAAAAGTTTGGAGAAGTTCAGTGACTTGCTCAGGTTCTTACAACCGGGAAACAGCAAAGTTGATATTAAAACTCAGGCTCTCTCGCTCCATTTACAGTTCTGACATTGGTGCCCTGGGTCACCTTCCAAGGCTGGGTTGAAGTATGTAGGTAGCAGTTCCCACAAAATCAGATGACAAGGGCAGGGAAAGTGGGCAAGGAGTTGGGGCCCTCAAAGGACAAAGTCACCATCCACTGTGGTTTTGAAACTCACATTCCCTGTTCAACCAACTACTGGGCTGAAACCTTCATGTACCTAGAGGCGTGTGCCCCTGCAGCTTGCCCTCCCAGAGTGTTGCTCTGTCATCCAGGCCGGGGTTCAATGGTGTGATCATAGATTTCTGTAGTCTTGAACTCCTGGGCTCAAGTGATCCTCCCACCTCAGCATCCCAAGTAACTGGGACTACAGGTGTGCGTCACCACACCCAGTTAATTAAAACATTTTTTAGATGTGAGGTCTCACTATGTGGCCCGGGCTGGTTGTGAACTCCTGGCCTCCACTGGTCCTCCTGCCTCAGCTTCCCAAACTGCTGGGATTACTGGCATTGAGTCACTGTGCCTGGCCCCATCTCATATTTTAGCCACTCCCCCAAAGATCAATACACGTCCTTTTGTTTCCTTACTTCTCCAAGGCTATAGAGAGGTGGGATGGGCAGACAGGGTGGGCCACCTGGCTTTTTACGCTTGCGGGGTGTTCTCGGAAACTTATATTTATGATTCCTTCTCATGTCCCACTCTCCCCAGACAGATGCTTGCTCTGGCTTGCAGGGCTTCCTGATTTTCCACAGTTTCGGTGGGGGCACCGGCTCCGGCTTCACTTCTCTGCTGATGGAACGCCTCTCCCTGGATTATGGCAAGAAATCCAAGCTGGAGTTTGCCATCTACCCGGCCCCCCAGGTCTCTACGGCAGTGGTGGAGCCTTACAACTCCATCCTCACCACCCACACCACACTGGAACATTCAGATTGCGCCTTCATGGTGGACAACGAAGCCATCTATGACATCTGCCGCCGGAACCTCGACATTGAGCGCCCCACCTATACCAACCTCAACCGCCTCATCAGCCAGATCGTGTCCTCAATCACTGCTTCTCTCCGCTTCGACGGGGCCCTCAACGTGGACCTCACTGAGTTCCAGACCAACCTGGTACCCTATCCCCGCATCCACTTCCCGCTGGTCACCTACGCGCCCATCATCTCTGCCGAGAAAGCCTATCATGAACAGCTCTCCGTGGCCGAGATCACCAGCTCCTGTTTTGAGCCCAACAGCCAGATGGTGAAGTGCGACCCCAGACATGGCAAGTACATGGCCTGCTGCATGCTCTACCGGGGCGACGTGGTGCCCAAGGACGTGAATGTCGCCATTGCTGCCATCAAGACCAAGAGGACCATCCAGTTTGTAGACTGGTGTCCCACAGGCTTCAAGGTGAGAGCTGCTGGCTTCGGGAGGGGAGAGATGACGAGAGAAACAGAGGGAGATGACCAAGGACGTGCAGCTCCCTGGGCGCTTCAGGCTTATGTGATAATATGGGAAGGGGGAATTCAACCAAATGTAACCTTCATGGAATTCAGCTTTGGTTGAGACACAAATGCTGTTAAAGTTTTGTCTGTTTAGGCCATTTTAGAAACGTTTGGTGCTGAGGCCAGGCGCGGTGGCTCACGCCTATAATCCCAGCACTTTGGGAGGCTGAGGCAGGCGGATCACAAGGCCAAGAGATCGAGACCATCCTGGCCAACATGGTGAAACCCTGTCTCTACTAAATATAGAAAAGTTAGCTGGGCGTGGTGGCGTGCGCCTGTAGTCCCAACTACTCGGGAGGCTGAGGCAGGGGAATTGCTTGAACCCGGGAGGTGGAGGTTGCAGTGAGCTGAGATCGCACCACCGCACTCCAGCCTGGTGACAGAGCGAGACTCCATCTCCAACAAACCAAAAAAAGAAAAAAGAAAGAAAGAAAAGTTTGGTGCTATTTTAAATGGATTAATTGGTTAATCTTTGATTTTCTTTATTGAGCAACAGGTAATGATTTGGTATTGGCCTGAATCTACTGACCTGAATTGTAGTGCTTTTGGTGTTCATGATTTGGTTCAATTTGCCTAAAGTTGATTTTAATATTTTACACTTCCTCGTACAGCATGATTTTGTGGCCATTTTAATTTTAGAGTTAAGCAAATTATTAGAGTTGCCAGAGGAGGATGCCCTCCGCTAACAAAAGATGTGTTCTCCCAATTTATTTTGAAAACTTAAATATCTATCCTGCACATCTTAATCAATTTGGAGTAATAAGAAGACAATTTTCTAGTTGTTCTATGATTGCTGTTTTCCATCGCTGTTAACCAGGAGTAGGTAGAAACCAGCAAGCCGTGTGGCCGGTGGTAGGCCAGGTGCCCGCAGTCTGGAAAATGCCAGGCTTGGAGGGTCAGTGGGGAGATACAGAATAGCGAGGGTAGACCCTGGGGCCCCAGGACCAGGAATGCTCACCAGTAGAAGCCATCCCTCTGAGCTGGGTGGCAGGCATGCAGCCCGGCTGTGCACGCGAACAGCTCAGCCACTCCAGCATGGTCTTCTTGTCAGAGTCGGCCATCAGAACAGCTGCCACACATTAACTAGTGCCCTTTAGTCTGTCTGTCTTTCTTTCTTTTTCTTCCTTTCTTTCCTTCTTTCCTTCCCTTCCTTCCCTCCCTTCCTCCCTTCCTCCCTTTCTTTCTTTCTTTCTTTTTTTTTTT
>NW_016107922.1:58026-62338 GCF_001604975.1 Cebus imitator | reverse complement strand
GGCAATTCTCCTGCCTCAGCCTCCTGAGTAGCTGGGATTACAGGCACGCGCCACCATGCCCAGCTAATTTTTTGTATTTTTAGTAGAGACAGGGTTTCACCGCGTTGACCAGGATGGTCTCGATCTCTTGACCTCGTGATCCACCCGCCTCGGCCTCCCAAAGTGCTGGGATTACAGGCTTGAGCCACCGCGCCCGGCCCGATTATGCCTATTTTTATGTGGCAGTTCTAGTCATTCTGGCAAAACCAGTCAAGGTCTTCCAAAAAATGAAGTTCTTTTTTCTTTCTCAAATGGAAACAAACAACGAGCTAGCAAGAGAATGAATGGGAGGAAAGAGAATGAATGAGAGAGACATGGCAGGCTGTGGGGAAATTGACAAAAAGGAGAGGCCCCGCATTCTCTGTCCTTCAAGCAGAAGCTCTGGGGTTACGCCCTGAAGGATAAATGTGGTAGCATTAGCATAAGTGGAGACAAGCACGTCCCCTGGAGCGGAGGCTGCTGAACCTCATCTTCTGGCATTCTCTCCAACGGAACTTGTCCCCACTTGACTCAGGTCGGAGATGTTACCGCTTAGAGGACAGGAAGTTGGCCTAGGCACAAAGTTGATGGCAGTCGGGTTGGATCCAGCAACATATGTGATGTGGCCAAGTTCATATTCATTGCCTTGCCTTTCCCCACTTTGCCCCCTCCCTGTACCCCCTCCACCTCCAAGATGCCACCTGTGCCTAAGAGGATTGGTGGCCGCTGTGGGCCCAGCTGCAGGCTACCCATGTTGTTGCACAGTCAGCTGCCACCCCCGCCCCAGCCCCTCAGGAGGATGTGCATTTTAAAGCTATGGCATTAAGAGACTGGCAATTAAAGTGTGGTGGTCTCAGTGGGAGAGGTGGCTGAGGTTCTCAGTCCCCATGAGTAATGTCACGGTTTGCCACGTTAGACTTGTCCCAGTTTCCCATGGTTCCTGGGGTTGGCTTTGGTTTGGGATGTGTGTTAGGAAGGAGAGAGCTTCCCAGAGCAGAAGTGCCACTAAGATGGGGCTGGGCTGAGCCTAGGAGACCTGCCATGCTGCAGAACTTGGCAAGATCTTTAACAGCCTTCTTGGATTGGAGACTCTGCTTTTCTTCCAAGAAGCCCCGATTCCCAGAAACCCAGAGCCTGGTTAACACCAGCACCACCCGGAGCCTTCGGGCTCTCTTTATTTACTGCTCTGGAGTCTCCCTGTGACCTCTTCAATAGTTTTCACTCTTGGCAGGGAAACTTCCTGAAATTTACTTGCAACACAACTAACAGGAACTCGAGATGACTATTTGGGAGAAAGTACACTTCTGAATAGCTTGGAATCTAGCATGCATTTCCTGTTACACATACACGTGGACCAGACGTCTCCCACCTGCTGCTAACGTCGCTGGCGACTCACATTTGCCCACCTGCTGAGCCCTCTGTACCAGCCGTGTCCTTCTCCAGCCTTCGATTGCCCAGCCCTTGCCCACCTGCTTTTGTTTGTTTTTGTTTGTATAACAGACAGGACCTTGCTCTGTGCCTGCTGCTGGGGTGCAGTCGTGCCACCATAGCCCACTGCAGCCTTGACTTCTGGGCTCAAGTGATCCTCCCACCTCAGCCTCCGAGTATCTGGGACTAGTAGGCGTAGCTGCGGTGCTCGGCTAATTTTTTTTAATTGCATTTTAGGTTTTGGGGTACATGTGAAGAACATGCCAAGATTGTTGCATAGGTACAGACGTGGCAGTGTGATTTGCTGCCTTCCTCCCCTTCACCTATATCTGGCATCTCTCCCCATGCTATCTCTCCCCAACTCCCCACCCCCCTCTATCCCTCCCCTATTTCCCCCCAACAGACCCCAGTGTGTAGTGCTCCCCTCCCTGTGTCCATGTGTTCTCATTGTTCAACACCCGTCTATGAGTGAGAACATGCGGTGTTTGATTTTCTGTTCTTGTGTCAGTTTGCTGAGAATGATGGTTTCCAGGTTTATCCATGTCCCTACAAAGGACATGAACTCATCATTTTTGATGGCTGCGTAATATTCCATGGTGTATATGTGCCACATTTTCCCTGTCCAGTCTAATTTGTTTTTTTTTTTTTTTTTTTTTTTTTTTTTTTTTTTTTAGTAGAGATGGGTTTTTGCTCTGTTGCCCCAACTGCTTTCACTTTCTCTTCAGGTTCTCTCTCGCCACCTGCCGGCTTCCTGTTCCCATGCCGCCTGCTCCATCCCATAGCTCCACCCCCACGCCCATAACCATGACTTGAAGCCAGCCAGGTGACCAAGATGCCCCATCCTGAGTTATCGTCTGGCTGACTTGCATCTTCTTCTCTGTCTCTCAGGTGGGCATCAACTACCAGCCCCCGACTGTGGTCCCCGGGGGAGACCTGGCCAAGGTGCAGCGGGCTGTCTGCATGCTCAGCAACACCACGGCCATCGCGGAGGCCTGGGCCCGCCTCGACCACAAGTTCGACCTCATGTACGCCAAGCGGGCCTTCGTGCATTGGTATGTCGGAGAGGGGATGGAAGAAGGAGAATTTTCTGAGGCCAGGGAAGACCTGGCTGCTTTGGAGAAGGATTATGAAGAAGTGGGGACTGACTCGTTTGAAGAAGAGAATGAAGGGGAGGAGTTTTAAATATATACCTTCCCCTTGGCTGTGTCTCTTTATTTACGCTGCTCCACGCAGAGCACATCTTCAGGAGTAACAGAGCACTCTCCCCGCCCCCACCTGATTCCTGCTTTACCCAGGAGGAGGGTGCTCGGCCCCAGTACCCTGGGTGGCGCGACTGGGCTATAAGCGGACGCTGACTTCCATCAGGCCCTGCCTGGGTAGGAACAGCTTTCTGTCACTAAAAAAAGTGAGGGCCACTGTCTCTGGGCGAGGCTGCAGCCCAGTTTCACATGTGAGGAGGCCTAATCAGGAGTTTCAACGCCAGATCGGGCGGGTCTGGCCCCAAAATGTGGCCTGCTAGCTGGGGAGTGGGAACACTCAGAGAAAGGAGAGGTCTGGGCCTGGGAAGGTTCTGGGGCAGGGCTGAGCGGTTCACGTGAATGGGTCTGCAGTCTGCCCCAGGCAGTGTCTAGACTTAGCATGCACTCACTTCTCCTCACATATTCCAATGCACACCCTGTCCTAAGCACTGTTCTACGAGCTGGAGAGTTGGTGATGAACGAGACAGACACATTTCCTACCCTCATGCATACATAAATAAGCGAATGAGATCATGCCAGCCGGTGTCAAGTGAGAGCAAGTAAAACGCAGTGACGAGAGCGTCTGGGCATGCTCCCGTGGACTGCGTGGTCAGAGATGGCCACGTGGAGGCCTGCGCCACGCGGGAGGATGCTGGGTGCGGGGAGAAGCAGGTGAAGAAACAGACTGGAAACATGCTTGAAGCATCTGCAGAGCAGAAAGATTGTTTCCTGGAGGATGGCGAGAGGGGAAGAGGTAAGACCCACGAGCCAGGCAGGGCTGGAGTGTGCCCAGCCTATGGGCGTGGAGAGGAGTTTAGAATTTTTCCAAAACAGAAGCATTGGGAAGGTTTCAAGCAGGATATCTATACGTTATTTCTGTATTCAGACAGCCCTTATCTCCAATCCTCCCAGCAGCCTCAAAATAGGTATTCTGCTCATTGTGTGGATGAACACACTGGGATGTTTTAGGTGTCGGAGATGGTCGGAGGTAGAGCTCAGACGCAGGGCCTGCCTGCTCCTCCTGTCCGCCCGACCCTGTTTCTAACCCTGGGTGTCCAGGCCACGCTCCAGCTGCTGCCTGTTAAAATGCTGGATGGGCAGGGGCACAAGTCTGTCATTTACAGAGGAGGGGGTGGCTACCTGCTCCTCTTCCCTGAAGCGGGCAGTTCTGGTGGAGTAATCAAAAGGCTGTGAACCAGCTAGGAAGACACCCAGGCTGGGCCCACGGTGGGTCCCTGGGCATTAAATGCACCCTTCTTTACGTGCGGACGTTTCTGTCCTTGGAAGGTCTAAGAGAAATAGAGTAAAATGCCCGAGGAAAGGAAGATGAGGCATGAGGTGATGCCAGTCACTTCTAGGGATTGTTTTTAGAGAGACCACATTCTCTTGCGCTGAAGGAGCTCACGGTGCTAAAAAAGGAGGCCCACGTCCATTGTCCACTGTGACCGCTCTGGCCACAGGTCATGGCTGCACTGGGTTCCATGGGCATCAGCCTGGACAAACTCCGCCCTGGTAGAGAATCAGGGTCAGGAGCTGTCAGCCCCCTTCAGGAGGATGCCTCCTTCTCTCCAGATAAAGATGAGATAAGCGGCCAGTTGCGGTGGCTCACACCTGTAATCCCAGCACTT
>NW_016107922.1:55725-57706 GCF_001604975.1 Cebus imitator | reverse complement strand
AAAAAAAAAAAAAAAAAAAAAGATGAGATAAGCTTGAAAGGGCTTCCTGCGTGTCTGAGTACGCCCCGTTGGGGCGTGTAACACATCCACTAGGCAGGGCTTGGCGCGGGGGCAATGTGTGTGTGATACGTTCCTTTCCTCTCAATTAATGTGAATGAGGTTAAAATAAACATGAATGGCAAAGTCACCAAAGTGCGAAGAGGCACAAGTATAGGGAGATGGATGGGCAGGGAAGTCTGGGGTGATGCACAGGACCTTGGACGTGTCCCTGTTCCTCCCAGCCTCTCCCACTCCTCCTTCCAACCATGGGGACTGCCCGCCCTGTCGGTTTGATGGCTCTGCTCATGAAGCAGGAGACTGAGTTTTAGAACTGGGGACAAGGGACCCAAGAAACGGTGAGAAGGAAAGCGGGAGACTCTGCGGCTCCCCAGGATAGGTCGCTTTGTGTCTTTCTCCAGCGTGGATCGCCTAGAGACTTAAAATTGTAAAGCAGATTTGGTGAAAACTAGGGAAAGGACAGGTGTCAGAAAAAGGAACTGCACAGTGGACTTGGCAGGGAGCTTGGTGAGCCCTCTGGGCTGAACAACTAGACAACCCGTTCCGGAGTCCTGCGGCGCTCTCTGGGGACGCCCTAAGTCATGTTCACTCACCAAGAAAAATTAGTTTCATTTTTAAATATTTTACCCCGGGAATAGAAGAATCCATAGTTAACGTAATGTCTAGTGAAACCCTTTTTCCCTTTCCATCCCAATTTCTCAGATGTATTTCTTGAGAGCACGGGTATCCACAAGCACCCCCTGCTCCAGGGTTTGCAGTCCCAGATTCTCGGCAAGAGCAACTTACCTTTAGTCTTCTGACAGAAATCAGCTTAGATTCCAGAAAGGGACCGACTGAGGAAGAAGACGGTATATTTTCTCTAAACTTGCAGGCGCTATCAGCACTTTGATCTGGCTCCGTTACTCTGAGTTTTTAAGGCTCACTGGCCAGGGCTGGGCACGGCGGCTCATACCTGTAATCCTAGCACTTCAGGAGGCCATGGTCAGTGGATCGCTTTAGTTCAGGAATTTGAGGCCAGCCTGGGCAACATGGTGAAGCCTTGTCTCTATTTAAAGAAAAAATAAAAAAGCAGACCCTGGTGGCACTTCCTTTTCTATTACAATGCAAATATGCTAAAGGGATTGAAAACTTCCCTTTTTGTGAGTCCAAACTATTCACATTTTTTTTTTTGAGATGGCGTCTTGCACTGTCACGCAGGCTGGAGTGCAGTGGTGTGATCTCGGCTCACTGCAACCTCCGCCTCCCAGGTTCAAGTGAGTCTCCTGCCTCAGCCTCCCAAGTAGCTGGGATTACAGGAGCCCACCACCACGCCTGGCTAATTTTTGTATTTTTAGAAGAGACGGTGTTTCACCATGTTGGCCAGGCTGGTCTCGAACTCCTGACCTCAGGTGATCTGCCCACTTTGGCCTCCCGAAGTGCTGAGATTACAGGCGTGAGCCACCGCACCCAGCCCACAATTTTTTAAAAGTACCATAATTAACTTTTAAAAAGGTTTTGTTGCAAATTTATGTTGGCCACTTTAGGGATGAGGAGTGAGCGGGTGAGCGGGGCAAAAGGCGAGGATATTGATACGGAGAGATATTAAATTTTGGAGTGTGTAGGGCAGCCTTCTTCCCTCATGCAATGGAGTCCTCAAGAATAGAGGTGAGTCCTCACAGACCATATCCCTTTTCATGAATATGCACTATGGAACCCTCATGGGACCTTCTATACACTGCATTTGGAGCTTAGAAATGAAAGCCTCAAGTGTGAGACTGCTTGTTAAACTCATGAGCAATGAGACAGAACATGGTCTCACTAAGTACGTTCCATAATCTTGCAGTGGGGTGGGGGCTGGGGAGGGGAATAAAAATACAGAAAATGATTTTCCGGGCCGGGCGCGGTGGCTCAAACCTGTAATCCCAGCACTTTGGGAGGCCGAGGC
>NW_016107922.1:44174-55485 GCF_001604975.1 Cebus imitator | reverse complement strand
AAAAAAAAAAAAAAAAAAAAAAAAGAAAATGATTTTCCTTTATAAATTGCAAAGAAAAATCACTAGGAAAATTTTAATAAACAGAATCCATACCGTATTGAAAAACATATAGCACAAGCCTAGGGGACATAATGAGATTCTCTTTCTAAAATTACCAAAATCAAACAACTTAGCTGGGCGTGGTGGCACACACCTGTGGTCCCAGTTACTTGGGAGGCTGAGGCAGGTGGATTGCTTGAGGCTAGGAAGTTGAGGCCAGCCAGGGCAACATAGTGAGACCCCAAGTCTAAAAGAAAAAACTACTGCACAACTAGGAGGGATTTATTCTAAGAATTCAACCACGGTTCAGTATTAGAAACTCCATTTCTCCAGAGGTCTTAGCATCTTAGAGAAACACTACAGACACTGACCAAGGTCAGGAATAAAATGACGTTGAAGGCTGCACAGTATTGCTACGACTATTTCAATTGCACTGGAAATAGGAGCTAATGCAATCAGAGGAGGAAAAATAATTAAAAGAATAAAGAAAAAATATATTTGTAGATGATATGATGGAACATGGAAAATCCTACGGAATTAATGATAAGACTAATTTAAACAAAATGTAGCCTTCAGGCCAGGCGCAGTGGCTCACACCTGTAATCCCAGCACTTCGGGAGGCTGAGGCAGGCAGATCACTTGAGGTCAGGCGTTCAATACCGGCCTGGCCAACATGGTAAAACCCCATCTCTACTAAAAATATAAAAAGTTAGCCAGGTGTGGTGGCACGCGCCTGTAATCCCAGCTACTTGGGTGGCTGAGGCAGGAGAATCACTTGAACCCCGGAGGCAGAGGTTGTAGTGAGCTGAGATCGCACCACTGCACTCCAGCCCGGGTGACAGAGCAAGACTCTGTTTCAAAAAAATGTAGCCTTAATCTTATAAACATATAACCAGTCAGGATATAGTGGAAGAGAAAAAGAGAAAACTTCTATTAACAATAGCAATGGAATAGTTGATACTTAGCTATAACAATTTAGGAAATGTTAGCAGCCTTTATGAGAAAAACTTTAAACTCAAAGACACAATGTAGATGGGCGAATTTAATGACATTCCTTAGTATTGAATAGTATCTCTCAACAAAATAAACATGTTATTTTCCCTTAGTTAATTTATAAATGTAATGCAACCTAATATAAATGCCCACAACCTTTTTAAAAAGCTTCATTGCACGGTAATAATAGATCCGTGGGAAGTTGTAAAAATAGTGCAGAGGGGTTGAGAGTAACTTAACCCAGTTTTAACATTTGTATGCAGTATCTTTTTTCAGTTTTATTATCGATCTTCTCGAATCACTGTATTTAAGATTTCTTAGGAAATACTTTTGAAAAAAATATTTTTTTGCGTCAAGATCTCACTCTTTTTTGCTTAGCCTGGAGTGCAGTGACGCAATCAGCTCACTGCAGCCTTGAACTTCTGGACTCAAGCGATCCTCCTGCCTCAGCCTCCTAAGTAGCTAGGCGACAGGTGTGTGCCACCACGCTCAGCTATCAGCTAAATAAAAAAAACAAAATGTGTAGGGACGTAGCATAGTTATGTTGCCCAGGTTGGTCTCCAACTTCTGGGCTCAAGTAACCCTCCGACCTCAGCGTCCAGTGTGAGCCACTATGCCTGGCTGTTTGGTTCTTCTTTTTATTTTTATTTATTCATTTATTTATTTTGAGGTGGAGTCTCACTCTGTTGCCCAGGCTCGAGTGCGCTGGCATGCCCTAGTGATTCTCATGCCTCAGCTCCTGAGTAGCTGGCATTACAGGTGCGTGGCACCACGCCCAGCTAATTTTTGTATTTTTAGTAGAGACGGGGTTTCACCACGTTGGTCAGGCTGCATGAACTTCTGACCTTGTGATCTGCCTGTCTCAGCCTCCCAAAGTGCTGGGATTACAGGATTACAGGTGTGAGCCACTGCACCCAGCTGGTTCTTTAAAAAAAAAAACAACACCCACTCTGCCAATATGTCTTTTTATTATTTTATTTCTATTTGATTGTTTTCAAAATTTTTATGGAAGTGGCAAATTTGTTTACCTCAGTATCATCAAGTTGTAAAAACTAGATTTACAAAAAGCTATACATATTAAAAACAACCAGCGTAGTGGTTATTTTAGACTGTGGAATTATAAGTAATTTTCCCCTTTACATGTTTTATATTTTTCAATTTTTCTACAGTGAATATGTATTGTTTTATATTAAGGAAATGTTTATGTACATTCAGTAGGCTATAGTTTCAAGATGAATTTTGTGGCCTGAAAGCTGGGAATTTTGCCAAAGGCCTTTGGCTTCTGTTTGCTATGAGATGTGGTATTCAATGAAAGGTTGTGAGCAGAGAAGTGACATTATCTGGCCTCTGTTTATATATACATGCTTATTTATTTATTTATAGGTCTCACTCTGTTGCCCAGGCTGGAGTGCAGTGGCATGATCTCAGCTCACTGCAACCTTCACTTCCAGGTTCAAGTGATTCTCCTGCCTCAGCCTTCTGAGTAGCTGGGATTACAGGCACCTGCCTCCATGCCCAGCTAATTTTTGTATTTTTTGTAGAGATGGGGTTTCACCATGTTGGCCAATGTGGTCTCGAACTTCTGACGTCAAGCGATCTACCCACCTTGGCCTCCCAAAGTGCTGGGATTATAGGCGTGAGCCACTGTGCCTATCCCCAGTATAGGCTTTTAATTTAAAAAAAAAATGACTCTGTTATCTCTACTATTTGACCCCACCCTGTGATTTTTTTCCTCTTGAAACTTTAGTCTGACCTGACAATTTTTTCTTTTAGTGCTAATCTTTTTCTTTTGAGACAAAGTCTCACTCTGTCACCCAGGCTGGAGTGCAGCGGCGCAATCTCAGCTTACTGCAACCTCTGCCTCCTGGGGTTCAAGTGACTCTCCTGCCTCAGCTTCCTGAGTAGCTGGCATTACAGGCATGCACCAGGCATGGGCCTGGCTAATTGTTTTCTTTTTTTTTTTAGTAGAGACAGGGTTTTACCTTGTTGGCCAGGTCTTGAACTCCCGACCTCAAGTGATCTACCCACCTTGGCTTCCCAAAGTGCTGGGATTACAGGCGTGAGCTATTGTGCCCAGCCGGGGAGGCAGGTTTGAGAGCTATTCTCTTGCCTCCTTACTGGGCTGCCTTGTGAATAACTCTTCTCTTTTGCAAAACCTGTCACAGTGATTGATGATTGCATGTGGGCAGAACGAACCTGGTTGGTATCACATGTATGTAATATTATTGGTAATTAATAATATGCACTTTGTGGGAAGATACTTTGAAACTGTGTAAATATCCTATTCCTCACCAAAATTTTAATTTATTCATATCTACTTTTATTGGTATGAAGCATGGCTTCCTGTTTTATTTAAAGGGTTGAAATATTACTATCATTCCTTTTGCTGCTCAAGTTCTTCCGAATTTGGCCAGTGGGAGCATGGTCTCGGAGTTGGCTTCTGTATTGTTTTGAAACATCCCCATCATTCTTTGAGCATTTCCTTACTTTCTGACAGAGCAAGATGTCCTACGCTCATCTTGTACTTTCTCTGCCATAACCCCGGAAACAGCCATTTCTCTAAGCAACATTGGTTCCTTTTATTAAAGAATAGGAATTAGAAACCAAAATCTGGGTGCCAGATTGGGGTGTCACTGTTCCCAGGCCCCCTCCAGACCGAGTCAGGGGATGTATGGATGTAATGCATGCGTGTATACACACCTTGACCCCCACATGTCCTTCTTTGTGTGCACATACTGAAAATCAAAGATCCACCCTGCGAAGTCCAATTCCAGTTCAACACCGGTGGGCGTGTTCTCCTGTTCCTTATCTGTAACTCCTATCTCTGACAGTTTCAACACTTGCTCCAATTATCCTTAATACATGCAGTTACCTGGTCAACTCCCTGTATGTAACTAATCTGTCATCTCGCCAGCACCTGCCCCCCCGCCCGACCCCACACGCGGGGCCACTCCGCCACAGGGACGTGCCGCATCCTCCAACTGCTTGGGATCTGACACCCGGGCAGGCTGCACCAGTGCTGGGCAGCCCCCCTGTGCCGCCACCCTCCTCATCCTGCTCTGGGCCAGCACCCTGCTTGGGCCACTGTGAAACATACTACACAGATGCCCAATTTGCTTGACACACCTGATGGCCTTAGCGTGGAATTGTTCAGGAAGGTGCCATGAAGGATGGAAGAGCCCCATGGAAGTGTAATGGATCCTTACATTATATAGTCCAGCCTCCACCCCAAGGGTCACCCTTGTCCATTCTGCACTGGGGCAGCAACAGCAAGTACTTTGCTCCACTGACCTACCAAGATTCAGACAGAATCACTGGATCGACTATTAATAGTTTTCTGCTGATAGTTGCTGCAAGCAAATACAGCTTGGTCCTTAGCCTTCTACTGACTCGATATATTTAGCATATTTCACCAAATTTTGCAGCATCCTCTCCTCACCGCCCTCACTTGAGTTTCTGAGGTTCCTGTTTGTGGACAAGGCTTACCAGATGTTTGAAGCTGGTCATATAACCGATTGGTCAACATATATAATGAGGACAGACTCCGAGCTCAGTACCATGTACCTGTGTAAACACCATGTTGCTCGCAGTCCACCAGCGTTCCGGAGAGAAATGCTGTGCTGTGCACGACACTGCCTCCGTTCCAGCAGCAATCTAAGGGGAGTCTGGGCTTATGATGGACGTGTGGATAGCCTGTAAATATATGTCTGTGTTCATGCTTCTAACACACGCCCCCGTTACGAGGACGTTTATACATCTTCGTGCCATGGTATTCTGTACCTTACTACAGACCCTACCAGTGCCTCAGTGAGGTCCAGGCAGCTTTGGGTTTTTAGAGCCTCCCTATTTGTCCCTTGCTGGGGGGACAGCTTTGAGAAAGGCAGATCGCTTTGGGGGGATTGTATCCTGCTTTCCTGTGCAAATTCCAGCGCTGGAGTTTGAGGCCCCTGGCAGATAACCCCTCTGCCCCCACCCCCATGAGTCTGCATACAAGAAATACATCTCTAAAGAGGTAATAAGCCTTTCTGGTGCCCATGGTATAGCTCTTTTAACCTTATATATACAGATGGTCCCTCCCTTACTTATGGCTTCACTTATGACGTTTCGACTGGGGCCTGACCCCGTCTTTTTTTTTTTTTTTTTTTTTTTGTTCTTTTCCCCTTTTTTTTTTTTTTTTTTTTTTTGAGACGGAGTCTCGCTCTTGTTGTTGTACAGGCTGGAGTGCCGTGGTGCGATCTCGGCTCACTGCAACCTCTGCCTCCTGGGTTCAAGCGATTCTCCTGCCTCAGTCCCCCGAGTAACTGGGATTACAGGTACACAGCACCATGTCTGGCTAATTTTTGTACTTTTAGTAGAGATGGGGTTTCACCATGTTGGCCAGGCTGGTCTCGAACTCCTGACCTCAGGTGATCTGAAAGTGCTGCGATTACAGACGTGAGCCACCGCACTTGGCCTAACCCCAGCTTAAGCAGAGGAATATCTGTATGTGCATGCCCACAGAGGAGCTCATAATTATAACACGTGCCGCATGTCATCCAAGCCACAGGCCGGTGATGTGAAGATACACGATCCAAGAAATACGAAAGCATTAAGAAAAAAAAAAAATGCTGCAGTGGATATTACCAAATGCCAGATGATTCTAAGACGCATGTTAATTGCAGGAACCTGAAAATCGCAAATAAAAAGACGCATGTAGGTGCGTGCTGTGGCTCACACCTGTAATCCTAACATTTTGGGAGGCTGAGGCGGGCGGATCACCTGAGGTCAGGGGTTCGAGACCAGCCTGGCCAACACGGCGACACCCTGTCTCTACTAAAATACAAAAATTAGCCTGGCGTGGTGGGGCACGTCTGTAATCCCAGCTGCCTGGGAGGCTGAGGCAGGAGAGTCACTTGAACCCCGGAGACGGAGGCTGCAGTGAGCCGAGATCGCGCCCCTGCGTCACTGCACTCCAGCTTGGACCACAGAGGCTCTGTCACAAAAAAAAAAAAAAAAAAAAAAAAAAGGCGCGTGTGTTCTGACACGTGGGCAAAGGGCAGCGTTTGCAAGCCCTGCCGGTCTGCGAGCGCTGATGTCCCCAGCAGGTAGGCGCGCGGCTGCGGCCGGCGGGGTTTCCCTGCACGCGGGCGCCCCGCTCCGGGCGCGGAGGCCCCGCTAAGTTTCGCTTTCCATTCAGAGGAAAACGAAAGCTGGGCGGGGCGCAGCCGGGCGCAGCCGGGCGCGGGCCAGGCGGAGGCGGCGCGGCGCGGCGCGGAACGGCGGCAGCAGCTCGGTCCCCGGCGCAGTCCGGCGAGGAACGCGGCAGTAGAGGCTGGACGCCTGCGTGGCGCTGGAGGCAAGTGCGGGGCTCCCCTGGGAAGCTTTCTTTTCAGCACAGACATCGCGCTCTGCTCCTGGACCAGCCAGATAGTTAAGGGACTGATGGATAATCGTGCTCTGCAAATCACGGTGGTGATCTGTATGTATACGGGCATATATTGGGCCAGCGAATGCTTTTCTGAGCTGATAGAGTTATTTGGGCTTTGGGCATGACTTTCCGTTTAATTGAAAAAAAAAAAAAAAAAAGAAATGACAGAAATGTTACAAACTTGTAAAAAAAATCCAAACAAGGCAGACAAACGTGTCTCCCCATCTTCCATTCAGTCTCATTTTTGTTTGTACCTTATCAGAAACGCTTCTATGTACAAGTCTTCAAAATCGTTTCGAACTTGTTCTGTGCACTGAGTATATTAAGGACATCTTCTCATGGCAGGACAGGTAGGTGTGTTCATGGCATTAAAAAAACCTGAAGCATTGTATGGGAAGTACCTTGTTTAAACAGGAAATGGAGATTTAGGTTGTTTCGAGTTTTTACTAGCATAGATACGACAATGAATACCGTTTTCTGTATACGTTCACACAAATATATTGGTGGAAAATTCCTAGAAGTGGAATGTCTGGGTCAGTGGGCATTGGTATTGAGAAATTGGAAGGATATTGTCAAACTCTGCAAATCGGAGTATTTTAGTCTTAACCTCTCTTCTTCCCCGCTTTTCCTTGGAAGAAAGCTAAATTTAGACTTTTAAACGTAAAACTCCATATTGAGACTCCTGAAAATCTGAGTTCAAGATGTTTGAAAATTAAAGCAAGTACAAATAATTTTAAAGTATAAATTATAACTAAGTACAAACAAGGTGTTTACCTTATTTAGTTATAATTTATACTTTAAAATTGTTCTAGAAAACAAGGCAAATGTTGAAAAACATTTCGTCTGAAGTTTCTTTCTGGTATGGTATTGCAGAGAGTTGGGTGGAGAGCGAACCGGGATATCTGACGTTTGTTCACGGGAACCAAATGGGAGGGAGAGTGACACAGGTGTACGGCTCCATCTTGATTTATCAAAGAACTAACGACATAAAGCGTTTGTGGGGGTTTTCTTTTGAACTATCAAAAAATGTGTTGCACAGTTTTGACACTTTTACACAATGATGGGCTTACAAAGGGGAAAATGCTTCACATAAACGCAGTCTCGAAGAAGCTAAGTCCTAGGTCTTCCACGAGCTGTTTTTTTTTTTTTTTTTGAGGGAGTAGTCCCAGAATTTCCCAATTACTTGGCTTTTCATCCGAAGTGTTCTAATTCATGTCTTCTAACCAGCATGTTATGATTACTCAAGACATGCAAAATAACGTGAACACATCATTGAGACTGTGGTCTCCAATTGTGGGTGCCATGATGGGTTGGGTGGGAAGACACTCAGACTGCTTGGATCATGTTCCTGGCAAGTTCGTTTTGTTCCTTTTAGGGCATTTAATGTTGGAGTTGGCTTTCCTGACAGAGTCTAGTTTTGAGTGGAACGCTGCACCCTCCCCAGGTTTTCTTTCTTTTTTTTCTTTTTTGTTTTTGAGATAGAGTCTTGCTCTGTCACCCAGGCTGAAGTGCAGTGGCACGATCTCAGCTCACTGTAACCTCTGCCTCCTGGGTTCAAGAGATTCTCCTGCCTCAGCCTCCTGAGTAGCTGGGATTACAGGCACCCCGCCACCATTTTTGTATTTTTAGTAGAGACAGGGTTTCACCATGTTAGTCAGGCTAGTCTTAAACTCCTGACTTTGTGATCCATCCATCTCAGCCTCCCAAAGTGCTGGGATTACAGGCGTGAGCTACCACGGCCGGCTTCTCCCCAGATTATCTGCAGTACATTCCTGGCTCTTCTGGGGCTTCTCTGAGGCCCCTGATTGATCCTGGGGCTACTCTGGTGGTGGGCCTCGGCCAGTTCCTTCCATTGCTCACCTCTCCCTGCAGCTTAAGAATAACATTTTGGGAAGATCATGAGAGAACGTGTACAAGAAAAAAAAAAAATCAGGTAGAGTGGGAGCTAAATTAGTTTAGTATTTGTGGGTCAATTTTTTGAGTCACGGGTTCAGTTTGGAAATTCCCTTCCTTGGGGTCCTCTCACGCTGCCTTCTCTGGCTTAGCGTGCCCGCTAACTTCAGCTGCATTCTCTCTGCTCACCCTGCCTTCCCCATTCTCCTTAGACCTTCAAGCTTCACTTTCCTTTCCTGGCTGCCCCACCTGCCTGTCTCCCCAGAGTGATCTGCCCTGAGACACTGCTGCATTTTCTGTTTCCTGCTGGGACCTGGCCTGCTCAAATGATCTGCTCCATGAGGTTTTACTGTTAGATCCTACTGAAGTATCTGGGAGGTCTTGGTGAAGTGGAGGGCAGCAGCTTGGAAAATACAGACTGGAGCTTTTCTGCTCTCATCAGCTTTCCCTCAGTGATGAACTCAAAACCCTCTTTCTTGCTGATGGAATTGTCTGCTGTCATCATTTCAGATGAGTCATTCTAGGCCCGGCCTTCTAAGAGGAGCAACTGCTGATAACTATTGGAAGTCAATATTTACTAAGAAAAAGAGGTGGTTGCTCTCTCAACCATTCAACATGAATTTAAGAGTATATTTCACTTATATTTCGTTGTTTCCCAGCTTCAGATGTTCTCCCTTCCTTCACATTTTGTAAAAGAGTTGGCAGGGCGTGGTGGCTCACGCCTATAATCCCAGCACTTTGGGAGACTGAGGGGGGTGGATCACCTGAGGCCGGGAGTTCGAGACCAGCCTGACCAACATGGAGAAACCCTGTCTCTACTAAAAATACAAAACTAGCCGGGCGTGGTGGTGCATGCCTATAATCACAGCTTCTCAGGAGGCTGAGGCAGGAGAATCGCTTGAATGCGGGAGGCAGAGGTTGCGGTGAGCCGAGATTGTGCCGCTGCACCCCAGCCTGGGCAACAAGAGCGAAACTCCATCTCAAAAAAAAATAATAATAATAATTAAGAAAAAAGATTTGAACACTTCTTTTTATCCCTGATTTATTGACTTTTTTGAACTTTTAATAAGAACACTATTGCCAACAAAAGCAATTAGAGAATAGATGTTAAATCTATTCTCTAAATGAATTACTGCTTATTTTAAAGTTACATATTAAATTAGAGGAAATTTGGAAATTAAAAGACATATCAAGAAAAAAAGGTAAAAATGACTTGTAATCCCTTCGAGAATTACCCATTAGTGGCATTTTTGCTATATTTCCTCTCAGTTCTTCCCCCCCCCACCAGCATGTGTGAGTAGTTTATATTTATATTTCATAAAGTTGGGTTCATACAATATGATTTCTTGGCTGTGTGTGGTGGCTCACGCCTGTAATCCCAACACTTTGGGAGGCTGAGGCAGGATGATCGCTTGAGCCCAGGAGTTCCAGACCAGCCTAGGCAACATAGTGAGACCCCATGTCTACAAAGAATAAAAAATTAGCCCAGTATGGTGGCATTTGCCTGTAATCCCAGCTACTCGGGAGGCTGAGGCAGGAGAATCGCTTGAACTCGGGAGGCAGAGCTTGCAGTGATTCGAGATCACACCCGTGCACTCCAGCCTGGCAAGAGTGAGACTCCATCTCAAAAAAAAAGAAAAAAAGATTTCTCTGTAATTTCTTTTTTTTTACGCAGTAAAGTATGCATTTTCCCTACCTTGATTAAACAGTCTAAAATATTTTAATGTCACCATAGTATTCCATTTTATAAATATGTCAAAATTTGTTTAACCCTTATTGTTACATTTTCATTTTTTAAAATAGTGCTGCAGCTGTTGATTGGAAAGGATCTTTTTTTTTTCAGGTAGTTGACAACCAAACCATCCCCTTGACGGGTTCAGGCATACCCCACACCTCAGTTTCACACAGTGCACCTTTGTAACTCACCTGCACAGGTACCCTCTGATTCTAAAATAAAAGCTGAAAAAAAACATCTAGTGTTTTAGAAGAAATGATATACTACTTTTGGGCCAGGTGTGGTGGCTCTCACCTGTAATCCCAGTTCTTCTGGAGGTTGAGGTGGGAGGATCACACAGGAGGAGCCACTGAGACCAGGAGTTCGAGACCAGCCTGGGTGACACAGTGAGACCCCCATCTCTACAATAATTAAAAAACAGTTCGCTCGGCATGGTGGCATGCACTTGTGCTTCCAGCTACTTAGGAGGCTGAGGTGGGAGGATTGCTTGAGCCCCGGAGTTTGAGGTTACAGTGAACCCGGGTGGTGCCACTGCACTCCAGTCTGGGTGACAGAGCTGTCTTTGTCTCAAAAAAAAAAAAAAATAGACTATTGTAAATTTATAAATCGCAGTGAATTACATTTTTGTAGTACAATGCGATGTGTGATATATGTATACTGTTAAAGAGAAAAGCCTTAAGACTAAATTTGACAGAGTTTAGTTGAACAGAAAAAAGATTCATGAACCAGGTAGCACTGAGAACCAAAAGTGCTTCAGAGATCGCTGCTCCACAAGTGGGTGGGGAATATTTAGAGCCAGAAAATGTGCGTTTCATGCAGAAATAGCCTGTCGGTTGCAGCCCTGCAGTTTCCTTAGCTGAACATGTTTTGGCAGCTTGTGAGCTGTGAAGAGCCAAGACCTCCGCTGCTGTGAGTAGCCGAGGCTGGGCTGCTTATGGCCAGGGCATATTCTCAGTTCAGGTTGCAGTTTTTTGTTTACCTACGTGAGCCCCACATATTTGAGACAGGTCTCAGTTAATTTAGAAAGTTTATTTGCCAAGGTTGAGGACAGATGCCTGTAACACAGTCTCAGGCTGTCCTCATGACATGTCCCCAAGGCGGTCAGAGCATAGTTTGGTTTTATACATTTTAAGGACACAGGGGACATCAGTCAGCATATGGAAGATGAACATTCGGTCTGGAAAGGCAGGACAACTCAGGCAAAAGTAAGACAGGCCGGGCGTGGTGGCTCACGCCTGTAATCC
>NW_016107922.1:32988-39913 GCF_001604975.1 Cebus imitator | reverse complement strand
GCGGAGGTTGCCGTGAGCCGAGATCGCGCCATTGCACTCCAGCCTGGGCAACAAGAGCGAAACTCCGTCTCAAAAAAAAAAAAAAAAAAAAAAATCGATGTTTTAATATATGGGGCTAGATGATTTCATCAAATACTCCTGACTGCTGTAATTTTTCTTATCAACATTCTATTTTCCTTTGTTTGTAAAACACATGAATAGAATAGGTTGCCATAAAAGTGAATTTTAGAAACAGTCCCTTACGTAGGACTTTGTGTGCACCTCTGATCATTTCCTTCAGATACAGTCCTAGAAGGAGAATCAGCGTTTGCCAGTATTCCTGTAGCTGCAGATGATAGGAACCCTTTCCAAACTACTTGTAGCAACAGAGCAGAGGACTCTGAGTGGAAAGTTTGGTGGGCAGGCAGCTTGAGGCCTGGCTGGGGCTGAGGCTTAGGCTGGTGGCCTTGGGATTCTGTCTCTTTCTCTGTCTCCTGGCTCTGTGTCCTTTCACTTGCTTTTTTCTTTGCCTGATGCATTTTCTTCCTGCAATGGAAAAGGTGGTCTGATTTGTGTTCACCCAGCTTAAAACCCTACGTAAGAAGTCTAGGGGCTGATGACAAGTGGCCCTGAGGGGTCACAGGCCCGTTGCTGAAACAGCTGCTACTAGGCCAAGTCCCGGGTCACAGGACCACCCTTTGAGCCAGGAAATGGGTCATGGGTGAGCCCCACCCAGTCCTCATGGCTTAAAAACGGAGGAGGTTTTTGAAAAGAAACGGTGAGTCTGTACCAAAAGAAGGGGCCAGCGGAAGTGACAGCTGTCCACTGCAGCCGTGGTTGAGGTTGTGTTGCGGGCTGTGAGATGGGTGTGCGGGATGCGTGGGCAGTGGGTGTCACGTGAACAGCTGGCCACTGCTCGCTAACCCTGGACCAGGAGATTTTCACCTCGTATAGCGACACGAAGGAAGCAGCATGAGGTTTTCACCAGTGATTTCCTTAAATGGAAATAAAACAGCCAGGATACCCATGCACCTTTAGGGAGACTAACACTGCATATAAGCTCATTAAATAAATTGAAGGTAATTGATCTGCATTAAAACTTTTGTGCCTCACACCTGCTTGTGAAAGAAAGAAAAAAAAAAGAAAAACAAAAAAACTTTTGTGTCACCCTCAGCTCTTTTGTGTCAGCCCCTAGAGCTTCTTCAGTACTTGCTGTCTGTAGCCAGCGTCTCAGACTTGAACCTGCATATGGATCACCTGGGAATCTTGTCAAAATGCAGCTTCCAGTGAAACTGACCTCGTTGTCTGAGGTGTCACCCGAAGTTCTTGGTCTACAGCCAAGGGGGCGCTAGAGCAGAAGTTAATAAGCGAGAGGAAGAAAGCTCTCCGAAGCAGAGAGGGGCCCCAGAAGGATGCGTTGCCTTTTTACAGTGAAATGCAAGTGTTTTTATAGACAAGCTGGCGGGGAGGGGTGCTTCCTTTACAGGAAGTGTGAATTTCTGACCGTCCCTGCCCCACCCTTTCTAGTGCACACGCGGGCAGGCTCCTTAGCCTGAGATGCCCCATGTTGGTTATCTCTTCCTGCCGTGCATGTGTGAAAAAGGCAGGGGAGGAGGTTTGGGGGTCGAGGGGCTGGCCAGAGCACTCCCCGGGGGTGTGCCTGGTGCAGGGCAGCCCTTCTTACCGGAGCTGCTGCAGACACTCCCCCTGCGCAAACCTCCTTGTCTTAGTACTTCCAACAAGGGAGAGGACTGTGCCCACTGGGCCCTATTGTATGTCTGTCTGTCACACAGGAGGCCCCTTTCTGTCTTAGAACTTGCCTTCATTAATCTGTGTTTGCAGCCTGATCTTTGCTAAAAGAGAAATGGCCTCTTGGGCTGCTTTTTGTTAGAAGGAAATCCTACCGAGGACCCTTGCCCTAACTTCCTGCCTAGTTGATTTCTCTCTCTCTCCTCTCACGCTAGGTCAGTAGGTCCGCAGTGGGGCCTAATAGCTTGCCTTTTTAACAAGCTCCTAGATAATACCGATGCTTCTGGTCCCACGACCTGCCTTTGAAGTAGCAACGTGTTAGACAGGTGGTTCCCAATGCTGTAGCAAAACAGAATAAGATTTGGGATGGCCGAGGAGGGTGGATCGCGAAGTCAAGAGATCGAGACCATCCTGGCCAACGTGGTGAAACCTCGTCTCCATTAAAAATACAAAAATTAGCCGGGCGTGGTGGTGTGCACCTGTAGTCCCAGCTACTCGGGAAGCTGAGGCAGGAGAATTGCTTGAACCTGGGAGGCGGAGGTTGCAGTGAGCCGGGATCGCGCCACTGCACCCCAGCCTGGCACCTGGCAACAGAGTGAGAATCTGTTTCAAAAAAGAAAAAAAAAAAGATTTGGGACCCCACTCTCTTTAAGATAATCACACTTTTAGTATCCCTTAGTTGTGAAAACACACTGAAAATTACCAGGTATTCAGAAAAGATTTTACATGAGCCTACATTTCTATAGGTATGATATCTGCCTACATTTTGGCTCCTTTTCACAGAACACTAAAGGGCTGGGTGTTAAGATTTAGTCACCGTTGAGGCCATCTGCCTCTCCGTTTTCCTTAAATGCACTTCAGTTTCAGCGTCTCCACTGGAACTGAAGGCTAGGAGGGTCTCTATGGCAGGTATCTCACGAGAAACATTTGGATTCTCAAGATGGCTTTTGGTTCATTTACTTCCTCAATAAGTTCTGGTGGATCTGGGTTCTTAGATCACAGGGACTGCTAAGTTCTGCAAACTATAGAATTAAGACTTTTGTGGTGGTTATTGTTCAAGTCATTTTTTAAGCATATGATGGCTGCTATTCCATAGTGTTTGAACATCTTGTGAAAGTACCTGACGAGGCTCTTTGCTGTCAGGTGTGTGCTCTTGACTGATGAAGGATGATGAAACTGGCTTGTTTTCTTTGGCCAAGATTTCTTGTCTTCTGCTGTGCCATGATGGCTTCCTGAACACTGAGCTGAGGAATGTGAACGAATCACTGTCCACAGGACAACATGCATAGTTTGTGGGTCCCATCGCAAAATAACACAGAACCTTTGGCTAAAAAATTAAGAATTTCAGGTAGGGAACAGGAGAGGACAAAAGGAAGCCAGGGACTCTTCTGATCCAGGGCTCTGGGCCACAACACAGGCCACGTGCTCATGAAGGCTCCGACTGTATATTTGCTATTCTTTTTTTTTTTTTTTTGAGATGGGGTTTTGCCACATTGGCAGGCTGCTCTTGAACTCCTGGCTCGCTCCTCCCACCTCAGCCTCCCAAAATACTAGGATTATAGGCATAAGCCACCATGCCTGGCTGTTTGCTATTTAAAAAAAATTCATTCATTCATTCATTATTTTTGAGACAGAGTTTCGCTCTTGTTGCCCAGGCTGAAGTGCAATGGTATGATTTCAGTCCACCGCAACCTCCACCTCCTGGATTCAAGCTATTCTCCTGCCTCAGCCTCTTGAGTAGCAGGATTACAGGTGCCACCACCACGCCCGGCTAATTTTTGTGTTTTTAGTAGAGACGGGGCGTTCACGATGTCGGTCAGGCTGGTATTGAACTCCTGACCTTGTTGTCTACCCACCTCGGCCTCCCAAAGTACTGGGATTACAGGCATGAGCCACCAAGCCTGGCTTTTTTTTTTAAATTTATAAGACATGAGGTCTCACTGTGTTGCCCAGGCTGGTCTTGAACTGCTGGGCTCAAGTAATCTTCCTGCCTTGGCCTCCCAAAGTTCTGGGATTACAGTTGCGAGCCACTGTGCCTGGTCTGTTGGCTGTTTTTAACCCTTTCATAGCCTTCATCTTCTTTGTTCCACTGTTGATGAAAATTGTATGGCGATGACATTTTAAAAAGTGGCTTTCCAGTCTCTAAATATTTCTTCATTCCAGCAGAGAATCCTCACAGATTTCATCGTTAACTCCTCATGCTGTTAGGTTTAAAAGAGACTCTACTCTGCTATTCGTACCTCGGTCAGCTCTCGAAAGTTGAGCGTTTCGCCCTCCACTGTTGAATTGTGGTCACCTCAAGCCGTCGTTTGGACAGCAGTGTTCAGCCCCTGTCAATGGACAGAACACGACAGAGTGGATGTGTTGGACTCATGGGTGTAGACTGTGATTTCTGAAGTTTGATTGGTGAGATCAAACTGTTTTGGGTCCCTTGCTTTTCTCTAAAACTTTTCTTCCTTTTTTCCAGCTTTCAAATTGTTCCAGTATATCCAAACTGAATGATCATTTATTGTTGATTTTGTAGTACATACGTTTGGAATTTTTCTATCTTATGATAATTTGATGTGGTAAAGTCAACATTCTGCTTTTAGTTCATCTTCACAAGATGTGAAGAATTTTGCAAACTAAGATTTTTTTTTTCTTGGAAGACTCATGGCTTAATTGTAATTGAATAATAAAAACTCAAATGCAATTCTGAAAAGATTATTTATTTTAACATTATGAATACGAATGTACCGAAGAATTTTACAAAACATGGAATTGATATTATCTTAACTGTTATTCTGCCATGAATTGTTTTTTTAAATTTAATTGATAGTTGTTAACCCAAATGGAATATTCTTCCTAAACTAATTAGCAAATTTATTGTCTTTTATATATATAAATTTTGAATTTCTTCTTTTTAAAGCTCTTAAATGTCTTAAACATAACATTAATGACCTAAACCATTCATTAATGCATCTTCATACTTTTGCAGTAAAAATGATGCTTTTATACCTCAAAATATAAAACATACGAGATTTCCCAAGGTACGTGTAGAGTATGTGCTCCGGGACGCTCAATATTAACAGTTAATTCAAATGACCTCCCTCTTTGCTCTGCTGGTTAGATGCAGTGGTGACCAAAGTGATCACTTGACCATTCGCAAGTGCAGACATCCGAGAAATGACACTGAGTGAGCATTTGGTTTGTGATTGGCCTTTCAAAGGCGGAGACCAGCGGTGAAGCCACAGAGCAGATCTTGCTGAATAATGATGTCGAAGCCACACTTTGGGGCTTTCATGCTTTTTTTAATCTGAAAAATTTGTCTCTATACAGTGTTTAGAATGTATGTGGTAGGTGACCCGTGCAGAGAGGGGAACACGGATCTATCCATATGACTTGTGGTTTGCATACTATGTCTTTTATTGTTTGCTGTTTAGTGCGTGCTCATTTTAATATACTCGGTCCACTGGGGGCTTTCTTCGGCTTATTTCTACCTGGGTATTCCTCACATATTTCACTAGAGGGCGATGTCTGCAATACCTAAGCTGGCTTGGCTTTTGCGGTTCTCACTGGAAGATTTTGCCTGTCTGAGCTTTAGGAAGGGTCTTTGCCTTTTAAGGGTCAATCAAAACGAGTGTTGCTGGGGGAACATTGTGAAGTGGTTTGTGATTCAGATCTATTACCTGTCACATTGGCTCTGCCTGTGCCCTGTGCAGTGAGAATGGTTCCCTCAGGCCCATGGCTCTTTTCCTCCGACCACTGGCCTTGATTCCAAGGTCCAGTTCGTTCATGAATTGATTAATAATAACACAAACACTTATGAAACTCCTTCACCTCCAAACTAGAACATTCCTCGTGGTGATGAGCCGTCTGCCTCATCCTCGGCCTTCCCCTCAGCGGAAATTGCCTGGCTTTGCGACTTTCATGATCTATTTAAGGAGTTTTATCTCACACACATATATTGATGCATAAACAACATCATGTTCCATTCCCTTGAGTTTGAATCTATAAAAAGAAATAATGTTATCTATTGTCTTTGGAGAATGGCCTTTTTGAGTCAGTGTTGTTTCTGAGACTCGCTATGTCCTGACGTGCGCCGTCTTTACCCGATTTTCCCTGCTAAGTGAATGAGTGGCCTCCCCATTGTGTGAATGTCTTATGGCTTAGACACCAGTGCTCTGCCCATCCGGTTGAGCACCTGAGCTCTTTGCATGTTTTTCCTATCACAGACGGCGCTGCTATGCACATTGTTATAAAGGTCTCCAGGACCTGCACAAGAATCTCTCTTGGATGTTTTGAGTTGAAATTGAGTGAATGTACAACTTATTAAGACAATGGCAAATAGTTTCCCAAACAATTGTATTATTTTACAACCCTTTCCTAGGAGGATGTAAATGATCCTATTTATCTACATCCTTCTTAAAAACTTGGTTAGATCCAAATTCTTATTGTTTGTTTTTAATAGATACATAATAATTGCACATCTTTCTGGTGTAGAGAGGGATGCTTTGATGCATGCATACATTATGTAACAGCCAAATCGGCCGGGCGAGGTGGATCACCTGAAGTCAGGAGTTCGAGACCAGCCTGGCCAACGTGGTAAAACCGCATCTCTACTAAAAATACAAAAATTAGCTGGGCGTGGAGGCAGGCACCTGTAATTCTAGCTACTTGGCAAGCTGAGGCAGGAGAATCGCTGGAACCTGGGAGGCAGAGGTTGCACTGAGCCAAGATCACACCATTGCACCCCAGCCTGGGCTACAAGAGTGAAACTCCATCTTAACAAAATAAAACAAAGTAAAGAAAACAGCTAAAATCAGGGCAGTTAGCATATCTATCAGCCCACACTTTATTACTTATCTGTGGTAAGAATATTCAAAACCCTCTTCTAGCTATTTTGAAATATACATGATTGTATATTTCTAATGGAACACCTGCGCTGTTTCCTCCTAATTGTAACTTTGTATACGTTGAAGAGTCTCTCCCTGTCCCACTTCTCCAGCCCTCCCCAGCCTCTGCTAAGCACTGTTTACTCTCTTCCTTTATGTAATCCATGAATTTAGCTCCTACCTGTGAGTGGGAACATGTGGTCTTTGCCTTTCTGTGCCTGGTTTATTTCATTTAACATCCTGTCCTCCAGTTCCATCGATGTTGCTACAAGTGGCAGAATGTTGCTATTTTTTATGGCTGAATAACATTCCACTGTGTATAC
>NW_016107922.1:31467-32813 GCF_001604975.1 Cebus imitator | reverse complement strand
GGGTTTCACCATGTTGGCCAGGATGGTCTCGATCTCTTGACCTTATGATCCGCCTGACTCAGCCTCCGAAAGTAGTGGGATTACAGGTGTGAGCCACCGCGCCCGGCCAATAGTTTCTTTTCTTTTCTTTCTTTTTTTTTTTTTTGAGATGGAGTCTCAATCTTGTTGCCCAGGCTGGAGTGCAGAGTCACTAATTTGGCTCATAGTAACCTCTGCCTTCCAGGTTCAAGCTGTTCTCTTGCCTCAGCCTCCCAAGTAGCTAGAATTACAGGCATGTGCCACCATGCCTGGCTAATTTTGTATTTTTAGCAGAGACAGTGTTTTGCCATGTTGGTCAGGCTGATGTCCAGCTCCTGACCTCAGGTGATCCACCCACCTTGGCCTCCCAAAGTGCTGGGATTACAGGTGTGAGTCACCGCGCCCGGCCTATGCCACAGTTTCTTTATCCGTTCACCTTTGATGGACATTTAGGTTGATTCTATATCTTGGCTATTGTGAATAACACTGCAGTAAACATGAAAGTGCAGATACCCCTTGGATACCCCGATTTCCTTCCTTTGGGGTATAAATCCAGCCGTGAGATTGCTGGATCATATGGTATATCTACTTTTGGTTTTTCAAGGGACCTGCATACTGTTTTCCATAGTCGTGTTACTGGGAGAGGGCAGGGTCCTCAGTTCTTGTTTTCTTGGAAGAAAGAATGCAGCCAAGAGGCACAAGGGTCAAGTAGCATTTTATCGGAGGAAGATAAAGTACATTTCAAGAAGGATCAGCTGGCCTGGATGGAAGGCGGCGGCAGCAGCAGCAAGGTTTAGACACAGCACACTCTGGAAGACAGGCAGAGCTGCTTATGTTGAATTGTCCTCAGTCCCTATAATGAATATCACTAGGTCATGATGAATGATGTAGTTGTGGAATTTGGTTTGCTAGTACTTTGTTGAGGGTTTTCCTGTCTATGTTCATCAGGGATACTGGCCTGTAGTTTTCTTTTTTCACCATTTACTTGTCTGGTTTTGGTATCAGAGTAATGCTGGCCTTACGAGTTTGAAAATGTTCTCCCCTCTTCAATTATTTGGAAAAGTTTGAATATAATTGGTATTAGTTCTTTAAATGTGTGGTCGAATTCAGCAGTAAAGCGATCAGGTCCTGAGCTTTTTTGCTGGGAGACTTTTTAATTACTGCCACAGTCTCCTAACACAGGTTTTCTGTTTCTTTGTGGTGCGATCTGAATAGATTCTATGTGTCCAGGAATTTATTCATTTCCTTTAGGTTTTCCAGTTGTTTGGCATTTGGTTGTTCATAATATCATCATAGTTTCTAACAATCTTTTTTTTTTTTTTTTTTTT
>NW_016107922.1:26027-30209 GCF_001604975.1 Cebus imitator | reverse complement strand
GCTCACTGCAACCTCCTCCTCCCAGATTCAAGCAATTCTCCTGCCTCCGTCTCTCAACTAGCTGGGACTACAGGTGCCCGACACCATGCCTGGCTCATTTTTCGTATTTTTAGTAGAGACGGGGTTTCACCATGTTGGCCAGGCTGGTCACGATGAATGCTTTTTTAAGAGACAGGGTCAGGCTGGGAGCGGTGGCTCATGCCTGTAATCCCAGCACTTTGGGAGGCTGATGCGAGTGGATCACTTGAGGTCAGGAGTTCAAGACCAGCCTCGACAACTTGGTGAAACCCCGTCTCTCCTAAAAATACACAATTAGCTGGGTGTGGTGGTGTGCACCTGTAATCCCAGCTACACGGGAGGCTGAGGCAGGACAATCGCTTGAACCCAGGAGGTGGAGATTTCAGTGAGCTGAGATCACACCATTGCACTCTAGCCTGGGCAAAAAGAGTGAAACTCTGTTTCAAAAAAGAAAAAAAAAGAGAGACAGGGTCTTACTCTGTTTCTAGGCTGGAGTGCTGTGGTACGATCATAACTCACTGTGGCCTCAAACTCCTGGGCTCAACTGATCCTCCTGCCTCAGTCTCCCAAGTTGCTGGGGCTACAGGTACATGCCTCCATGCCAGACTAATTTTATTTTTATTTTTAGAAACAGGGTCTTGCTATGTTGCCTAGATTGGTCTTGAACTCCTGGCTTCAAGCTATCCTCCTGTCTCAGCCAACCAAAGTGCTGAGATTACGGGTGTGAGCCACTGTGGCTGGCTCTCTATTCTCTGTTTCTAGGAGATAAGCTTTTGCAGTTTTCACATGTGAGTGTGAACGTGTGGCATTTATCTTTCTGCGCCTAGTTTATTTCACTTAGCGTAATGTTCTCTAGGCTCATCCATGTTGATGCGAGTGACAGATTTCATTCTCTTTCAGTGGCTAAATCACATTCCATTGTATATATGTAGTCCACATTTTTTTATCCATTCGTCTTTTGATAGACACTTAGGTTGATTCCCTATGTCAGCTATTATGAGCAGGGCCACAATAAACATGAGAGTGCAGATATGTCTTCAACATACTGATTCCCTTTCCTTTGCATATTCAGCAGTGGGATTACTGAATCAGATGATAGAGCTATTTCTAGGTTTTTAAAGAGTCTCCATACTGTTTTCCATCATGGCTCCACTCATTTACATTCCCACCAATGATCGGTCCTGAGCTGATTTCTCACTCGAGCAGCATGGCAGCTGGACGTAAACCCGGTCCCGCTTGTCCACATCTGGCCTGTCACTTGCCAGTTGTGTGACCTTGGGAAAGGCACTCACTTCTTTCTATCTCAGTTTTTTCATCTGTCAAATGGGTATATAACAGTAATTAATTCACATGGCTGTGTAAGGATAAATAAGACAGTACATATAAAGCCTTTCACCTTTTATAAGAACTAGTGCTTAGATGTTACCCATATTATATTTTATTTTATTCCATCTTATTTATTTATTTAGATACAAGGTCTCATTCTGTTGCCCAGGCTGGAGTGCAGTGGCACAAACATTGTTCACTGTGGCCTTCAACTCCTGGCCTCAAGTGGTCTCCTGAGCATTTTGGGACCACAGGCATGCACCACTATACCCATCTAAAGTGATTTTGATTTTTTTTTTTTTTTGTAGAGATGGGATCTTACTATGTTGCCCAGGCTGATCTTGAACTCCTGGGCTCAAGTGATCCTCCCGCCTTGGCCTTCCAAAGTGCTGGGGTTACAGGCATGAGCCACCATGCCAGCCTCAGCTCTGAATCTCTGCGGTTAGTCACTGGAACCCTAACTTGTTCATTTAGCGATGTCATGTTTCTCTGACTGATCTTGATTCTTAGGGCTGTGTGCCAAGGTCCGTGTATTGACATAGGTACCGAAGGCAGTCTCCATCATCCGGCTTTGTTTGGGCTCTTCTGTCATCAGTAAACCTGTCCGAGATTAAGGAGAGGCAGATTGCTCAGGACCCTAAGCCCATGACTGCATCAGCTGTTGTAGTGCCAGGGCGTGCCCTAAGTCCGGGATCACTGCGGTTGGAATTCTCTGGTCTCTGGGACGGACACAGCCCGGGTCACGCCTGAAGGCCATGGCTGCTGAGACCCGCACAGCACTGGGCTCGCCCAAGGCCCATGGCTGCGATGGCTTGCCTGCTGCTGCTGAGGTTTATTCAGCACCCAAGGTCACTGTAGCTGGTAGGTGGTGATGTGGGCCAGATCCCCAGTCCCTGTCGCCTGGGTGCGGGTTCTCATCTGGCACTAGGGTGGGGTGAGATCTGCCTGTGGGTACCGGTCTAGTGTCAGGGAGCTGAGGCTCTGCCCAGTACTGGGTTTTACTGTAGTGAACCTAGTACTGGGTTCCCAGGCAAAGTCCTCCACTTACCTCTTCCTCCACCAAACAGTGTCTCTTCTCGCTACTGTGCTGCGGTTGGGGGAGGGGTACTCGGGTAACCCTACGGCCACTGAGGCTGACACAATACTGGGTCACACCCAGAGTCCACTGCCATGAGACCAGCCCAGTGCCTGAGGCCTGCGGGTGCCACCACCTGCCTGGAGCTGAGGTTTACCTGAGGCCTGTGACTGCTGCAGCCGGACGGCAGTGATGTGGCCTGAAGACAAGTCTGTCCTGCAGGGCCGCAGTTTCCCTTCCGGTGTGGGGCGGGTGCAGAGGCTTCCTCTGTGGGTGTGAGCCTGGCATCAGGGGCTGAGTTTCTGCTCGGTGCTGGCTTTTCCTGAAGTGGGCCTGATCCTGGGCTGCAAAGCAAAGTCTCATGCAGGCTTCCCTGTCCTTCCCAAGAGGGTGTTCCGGGTTAGAGTTTGGCAGTCCATTCTGAGGAAGAATGAATGGAAACGCGTGGGACCCAGGGTAGCGGATGTGTAGCCTCGCTGTCATTTCCAGCCTAGAGCTCTATGCGTCAACCTCCCCAGACAGTTACCCCCCGCTAAGACCTGGCTCTTCGGCATCAGAACGGATTACATGAATACATACACATTCCCCCTTCTCGAATCCTTACCTACCCGCGTTGTGTTTTCGCAGCAATCCCATTGTGCCTGGCTCGCTCCCATGAGCTCTTCCTGGAAGTGAGGTGGTGCCGTCCTGAACATCGGCCCGGCAGCTGCGGCCTGGGGTTTTGGAGTGATCACGAATGGGCAAAGTGTTTGGGCTCCTGGGACAAAGCTGTCAGTCAAACCTGGCTGAGTCTCAGTGGTCCCCAGCAGATCCTGTTGGAAAGAAGGAAGCAGACAGCAACATGAAGAGGAAGGGAGAGCAGCCCGGAGCACGTCCTGGGGCCTGGGAATACCCTCATGGTGATTAGACCCCTCCCTTTCTCTTCCTGACTGCATGTCTTTATTTCTTTATTATTATTATTTTTTAAAATGGGGGTTTCACCATGTTGCTTAGGCTGGCCTTGAACTCCCGACCTCAGATGATCCGCCCGCCTTGGCCTCCAAAGTGCTTGGATTACAGGCGTGAGCCATCACGCTCGGCCCTGACTGCATGTCAATGCTTGCCTCACCCCCTGTGCGCTGAAGCAGCAGAGCTTCGTGGCTGATGGCACCTGCTTTCTTGGGCCTGAATTTCTGCTTCTTTTAGCCGGGGATACAGCCTGGGCTATGGTGAAAACCTATCTCTCAAAAACAAAAACAAAGTGGGGATAATGATGGTAGCAAGCACATGGGTTGCTGGGAGGGTTAAATGGGGTCATCTGTGGAAGCTGCTTTCAGCCAGTGCTGGGCGTCTAGTGGCAGTTCGTTAGTTCCCATCTTTCTTGCTGAGGTACCTTTGTACCAGAAGCAGAAATCTGTACTCACCTGCAGCCCCAGATTTTTACTTTTTTATTGCCCTATGTCATAAGCCAAAGCCCTTTCCCCAAGAAGCCTGAGATTAGTGGTACTTCCTCCCTCCTAAATTGCCCACCTTGTGGGGTCTGCGGAGGGTAAGGTTGGGTTGGAAGAGGGGAGGTTGGGTGCTAGGGTTCAGAGAAATGTTGCCTTTTGTTTTTCTCCTATTCTTGTAAGTTCCTTCTGCCTGTCAGCCTCTCGGGGTGAGATTGGGTTAGGCGAAGCTGCCCCACAGCTGCCTCCTGATCTCCTGCCTCCCAGTGGTGCGGACTGGGCAGGGACCTCTCCACTGGAGTCCGACAGAGACAGACTGGGGAGTTCCTCTTGTCC
>NW_016107922.1:22440-25518 GCF_001604975.1 Cebus imitator | reverse complement strand
TTGGTTTACACAACATTGGACAGACCTGCTGCCTTAACTCCTTAATTCAGGTGTTTGTGATGAACGTGGACTTCACCAGGATATTGAAGAGGTAAGACTCTTCTTCAGGTTGGTAAGCATGTGTATTAATTCATTTTTAATATGTTTAGTTATTCACAGTGACTTGGACTTTTTGAGATCTCTCAAAAGCGGGCAGAGGGAAGATCTGTTTCTGCATATTCTGGACTACACATTATTTCTAAAACTTCTTAGGTTGGTCTGGGGTGGGGCCCAGGTATGGGTACTTTTTAAAAGCACCCCTTGGGTGATTTTAAAGTGCAGCCAGGATTGACGGCCACTGACTTGGTTAAAAGAGAGAGTTGGAACTAGACCGACCTTGACATCGGGAAGGAGTCAGTGGGCAGTACACCCCTCCCTTCCCCCACACTCACAATGCTCTGTCTCTCTCTCTCTCACCAATGCACTCTCTCTCTCTCTCTCTCTCTCTCTCTCGGTCTCTGTCCTTTCCTGCCCCATGCTCTCTCCTTTGTCCCATCCAGGTAGTGCCTGTAATTAAATGAATCATTGCCAAACCACATGGACAGCGCTTCCTGCTGCCCTTTCTTCCCTGGACCTACCCCAGCATGTGCCTCTGCAGTTTGGAGAGCTTTAGGCTGGACGCTTTGCTGCTTGCCTGAGATGTGGAGCCAGGACCTTGGGCAGGGTGCAGAGGGGCCGAGGCAGCAGTCGTGCTGATCCCCCTCTCCAGAGGGTCCCCTGTACAGCAGATTCACTCACGTGGTGCTTCTCAACCTTGGCCACCCATTGAAATAATCTGGGGAACTGAAACATTCTGATAACTGGGCCCCACCCCCCAGAATTCTGGTGTAATTTGTATGGGAGTGGCCTGGATAGGGAGATTTAAAACTTTTCCCAAGCAATTCCAGCGTGCACCTAGCTTCAAGAACTACGCGTAAGGAGGTTTCTGGCCATTCTTGTGTGGCAGGATCACAGTGCCCAGGGGAGCTGACGAGCAGAGGAGAAGTGTCCCTTTCCAGCTGCTTCTGCTGTTGGAGAAGATGCAGGACAGCCGGCAGAAAGCAGTGTGGCCCCTGGAGCTGGCCTACTGCCTGCAGAAGTACAACGTGCCCCGTAAGACACCCTCCTGCTGATCCGAAGGGCGTGGGAAGCTTACAGACAGAGTGAGGAGAGGAGCTAACACCAGCGAAGCAACAAGAAGCAAGTTAGGTAGCCTGGACCTCTCGGATGATAGAGACGTTTGTGTAAGAGGCACACATTTTTGGAGGTGCAGAATTGATATTATTTATGGACATTTTATTTCCATATCACCCTTTTTCTGCTTCTCAGTGGAGTAGCGAAGGCGTCTCCTCCAAGCTTAATCAGCCATAGTTAAGGAATGGCAGGAAAACAGAATAAAGGAATAAAAGACAGAATGTTCTGCAACATAATTCATAAATAGGTTAGGTGTTTTTTTTAGATAGCTATATTGAGATGTGCATCACATGCTGTAAAATCCATCCATTTAAAAACGTACAATTCAGAGGTTTGTAGTGTGTTCACAGAGACATGACTCCATCATCACAATCTATGTTCATCACATTTTCCCCACTCCCAAAAGAAATCCCATACTTAGGGTTTTCCCTTGGGTATAACACATTGCTTTTCTCTTTCTGCTTTCAGAAGTCTTTGTCTTTAACTTTTGAAACTGCTTATGATGTGGCTTGGTGTGGGCTGCCTGAGATCAGTCTTAGGGTGTCCTTTGGGCTTCCTGGATGTAGATTTCTATTTCTTTCCCTGGGTTGGGAAGTTTTCAGTCATTACAGTTATGTGTTGCTTAACAACAGAGATACGTTCTGAAAAAGGCATCAGTAGGTGATTTTGTTGTTGTGTGAACATCATGGAGTGGACTTCACTAACCCAGATGGGGCAGCGTACGAAACACCTCAGCTGTATGCTGTGGCCACTGTGCTGCTGTGGTCTGCTATTGACTGAAATGTCAATCTGCCACCCGTGACTGTTACTTCTTTGGATAAGCTTTCTGTCTCTTCTCACTCTCCTCCTTCTGGCACTCGGATAATGCCTATTTTGGTCTGCTTGATGTCTCATAAGTCTCTGAAGATATCTACACTTCTTTTCATTCATTTTTATTTTTGCTTCTCTGAATGATTTCCAGCGGCCTGTCTTCTAGTTTGCGAATCCTTTCTTCCGCTTGATTTAGCCTGTTGAGCTTCTTTAGTGGACTCGTATTTCAGTGATTGTATTCTCCAGCTCTATTCTTTCTGTTTGGTACTTTGAACTTTTTTTCTGTCTCTTTGCTGAAATTCTTACTTTATTCATGCTTTGCTCTTCTGGACCTGGTAAGCATCTTCATGATCATTATTTTGAATAATCTATAAGGTAAGTCCCTTATCTTCATTTCACTGGGGGCATTTTCTGGAGATTTATCTTGTTCTTTGGCTAGGAACATATTTCTCTGTTTCTTCATTGTTCTTGATTCTGTTATTTCTGCACATTACATAAGAAAAATACCTCTCCCAGTCTTGTCCCACTGGCCTTGTAGAGGAGACGAACTTACCAAGTAGCCCTGCCAGAGACTCGGAGCGCCTCTGGACCCTTTGTGCTTGTCCAAACTGCCATCCATGTTCTCAGCAGCCCTCAGGAGATTAGAATGTGTCAAGTCCTGACAGTGCCCCAGACAGGGGAGACAGAAGCCAGCCTGTTGAGATGCAGCTGGAGACATTGGGGTGTTACACGTGTGTTTCAGTTTATTCTATCCCCAGAAAAGCTGGGAGCAGGAGTTTATCCCCCACTGGCTCTGTGGTAAGCTGGACAGACGATCTGTGGCGAGTGCCTGCACTCCCGTTGAAAGTGCACAGTCCTTGGATGCGTTGCTTTGCTCTGTCACCCCAGGAGCCTAGCAAATGCTGACTCCTGCCTGCTTAGAGACGGACAGGTTAGTTGGAAGCTTGGCGCTATCTGTGGAGCAAACCAGTGGGAGCAGCTGTGGAAGTGCTCACCTACCCGTTCAGGGTCTCAGAGGAGTGCTGGTTTCCTGCTCTGTCAGCTCCCAGATGCATG
>NW_016107922.1:20943-21835 GCF_001604975.1 Cebus imitator | reverse complement strand
CCTACCCTTGCAGGGAGAAATTGGGAGCCTGGCATTTCTGCCTGTTCGCTCTGTGCTGAGCACAGGGGCTCAGCTGCTGGAAGTGCTCACGTGCCCATTTAAAACTGCCTCTGTGCCCTCGGTGGTTGCAGAGGATTCATGACCGCTGACCCATGTCCACTCCCGGGGCTAGGTGACCTAGCAGCCAAGCCCTTGAGTGGGAACTGCAAAAGCCGGGGCTCTGTGGGGTCCAAACCCTTCACTCTTCAGGAGAAAGGTGGGAGCAGGGGTTCCTTCCTCATCGTAGGTGCTGTGTCGAGGGTGCGGCTTGCGGTGAGTGTGTCTCAGCTGTTCCAGCTCCTCTCCGTGTGGGTGTTTTCCCCATTGCCCCATTGCAGGACTCTCAGCTAGTCTCTGGGCTTCTTTCAGAGCGAGTTGATCTGTGTGTAGGTGGGAGTTTTTCCGAGTGTCCACAGGAGAAGAGAGCACCAGGAGCCCCCTTTCCTGCCATCTCACTTATGTCACCCTCTGATTGTTTTTACTGAATTTGATCCACTGATATTTTCTTGAGGACTTCTGCATTTATGTTCGTGAGAGATACTGGTTTCTAGGTTTTTTTCCTTATCTGTGTGGTCTTGGTATTAGGATCATGCTGGCCTCAGAGAAGGAGTTAGGAAGTGTTCTCTCTGCTTCTGTCTTCTGGAAGAGATTGTAGGGAATTGGTATAATTTTTCCCGTAAGTGTTTGGTAGACCCCGTCATTCACTAGGGAACCTGTCTGGGTGTAACTGAGTACTCCCATTTTCTAAGACAGTTTATTTTTCTTCTTGTTACTGTCTTTTCACTTCTCCTCTTCGCTCCCCACCCTCCCAATCCCTGTGTTTCCTGTTCGCCCTTTAGAAATGTAAATATCA
>NW_016107922.1:18378-19318 GCF_001604975.1 Cebus imitator | reverse complement strand
GGGAAGGTGCCAACTCAGCTGCCAGGTACACGATAATTGCCATTGCTCACTCCCCCTCCCCCACAACACGCCTTATGAAAATGTCCCTTTCTCCTCCAAAGGAGAAATGGCACGTGAAAAAGGCGGGATGCGTCGTGCTCCTTCCCCAAGCTGGCTTCAGAATAAACGCGTGTTTTTGTATAAAACTCTTTTGTATTCCACTTTTTTTTTGTATCAGAGTTAGTTGAACTCTGCACGTGGTGAGCAGCGAACCAGCTTTTCGTCTGCGTGGGCGCTACGTTCAGTTTTCCTTCCATGCTCAGTCTGGATAGCCTCAGTCAACCTGTCTCCAAGTTGATGGATTCTTTCTCTTACCAGCTCTAATCTGCTATTGATTCCCTCTAGTAAATGTTTCATTTCAATTATTGTACTCCTCAACTCAAGAATTTCTGCTTGGTTCTTTTTTTATTGTTTTTTCTTTATTGATACCCTTTATTTGGTGAGACAGCATTTTTGTACTTTCTTTTACTTCTTTTGACATGGTTTTCTTTAGTTCTTTTTTTTTAAGAGACGGGGTTTCACCATGTTGGCCAGGCTGGTCTCGAACTCCTGACCTCAGGTGATCTGCCCGCCTCGGCTCCCAAAGTGCTGGGATTACCGGCATGAGTCCCCGTGCCCGGTTTTCTTTAGTTCTCTGACACATTGTAACAGCTAAAGTCTTTGTTTAGTAAGGCCGGCATCTAGGGCTTCGCTGTGAAAAGTTCTACCGATTGCTGTTTTCCTGTGTGTGGCCATACATTTCTGTTTTCACTGTATGTCTTGTCTCTTCTGTTGGAACATGAACGTTATAAATAATGTAAGGTGGCAGCACGACACCAGAGACCCCCACGCCAGGGTTTGTTGTTGCTGCTGTGTTGTTATTGTTCTTGTTGTGGATCGTCATTCAGTGACAACTTCCCTG
>NW_016107922.1:14963-16231 GCF_001604975.1 Cebus imitator | reverse complement strand
CTCCTCTTCCCTCATACTGCTGGCCTAACAGGAGCCCCCTCCTGCTTCATTCCTCCAGTCAGGAGGTGACCTTTGAGATCCTGCCAAGTGGACCACACCAGGCCAGGCATTAAGAGGGATATGAAGGGAATCAGAAGAAAAGCTGAACCCCTCAGCTGCAAAGTGTGGGGAGGCTGTACCTGATACAATTGGGGGTCTGTGTCACTGCCCAAAAATCTCTCTCATGTTCAGTGTTAATCCCCAATGTTGGCAGTAGGGCCTGATGGGAGGAGATGGGGTCATGGGGGAGGGTTTCTCATGGTTTGGCACCATCCCCCATGGTACTATCTTTGTGACAGTGAGTTCTTATGAGATATTTAAAAGTATGCAGCCAGGCTGGGTGCAGTGGCTCATACCTGTAATCCCAGCACTTTGGGAGGCTGAGGCGGGCGGGTCACCTCAGGTCAGGAGTTCGAGTCCAGCCTGGCCAACATGGTAAAACCCTGTCTCTACTAAAAATAGAAAAAATTAGATGGGCATGGTGATATGGCCTGCAGTCCCAGCTACTTGGGAGGCTGAGTCAGGAAAATCGCTCGAACCCAGGAGGTGGAGGTTGCAGTGAGCTGAGATCGTGCCACTGCACACCAGCTCCCCACTTGCTCTCTTGCACCTGCTCCTCCCGTGTAAGATGCCTGCTCCTGCTTGGCACTCCGCCATGATTGGGACTTCCTGCGGCCTCCCCGGAAGCAGATGCCACCATGCTTCCTGTCAGCCTGCAGAACCATGAGCCAATCAAGCCTTTTTTCTTAGAAATTACCCAGTCTCAGCTATTTCATCACAGCGGCGTGAGAACAGATGAATACAGTACTTGAGGTGGGAAATGCCAACGCTGCCTCTTCCCTGTTCTCTTGGGTGGGGCAGGAGGACGCCCTGCACTGCTTCTTCCAGCCCAGGGAGTTATCGAGCAAAAGCACGTGCTTCTGTGACAACTGTGGGAAGAAGACTCGTGGGAAACAGGTACTGATTCCCTAAATCAGACTCAGCTGTCCCTCGGTGCACACAGCGGGTTGGTTCTAGGACCCCTGCGTTTACCAAAATCCACACACACTCAAGTCCCCCAGTCAGCCCTGCGGAACCCACGTATAGGAAAAGTCGGTCCCTGATCTATGTGGTTGTGCATCTGGAGTATTGTATTTTTGATGAGCGTTTGGTTGCAGATGTGGAACTCGTGCTTATGGGGGAGGGCAGACTGTATTTATTTAAAACTATTTGTGTATTCACTGGACCCA
>NW_016107922.1:11580-12992 GCF_001604975.1 Cebus imitator | reverse complement strand
AGTTCTTTATATTTCTACCTGCACATTCTGCCTGATGAAGTATATTTAAAATTGTTTTTCTCTTTAAGAAGACTTTATTGGCTGGGTGCGGTGGGTCACGCCTGTAATCCCAGCTCTTTGGGAGGCCACGAGGCTTGCTTGAGTCCAGCAGTTTGAGCCCAGCTGGACAACAGAGCAAGACTCTGTCTTTGCAACAACAAAGGCTTTGTTATGGAACACTGCAAATATATACCAGAGTGTCTAGTGAAGAATTAGTGCATCCCAGCTGTGACCATGACAAAACTCATGGCAGGTCTTGCTCTTCCTATAAACGACACTCTTTCTTCATCCAACCCCGTACTGGATTTTTTGGAAGCAAATCCCAGACACCATCGCACTTTATTTGTAAACACTTCATTATGCGTCCCTTAAAAATAAACACTCAAAACATGACCAAGTCCATCTGGTAATCCCTCGATAGCATCAAATATCTGGTCAACGTGCAGATGTCCTGACTATTCTACAATCCATGTGGTTTGTTTGAATCTAGATCCAAACAATGCCTACCCTTGCATTTGGTTAAGTTTCTTTCCTTTCTTGATTAAGTTTCCTTTAGATTTCTGTTGCTTTTCTTTTCCTTGCTGTTGATTTGGTTGAAGACTTTTTAAATATATTAGAACTGCCCGGCTGGTGTCATTCACTGTGTTCCTCTAACCCTTTTATTTCTTGTAAACTAATATCAGGTACAGATATTGCATTTTACAAAGTCCCGCACAAGGTCCGCACATGGAAACGGGATAACTGGAGCCTGCACTGTGGGTGACTCAGCTTTGTGTGTGACGCCCTTGCCCTCTGTCTCCCCTCCCCCTACAAAGACTTTTTTGGCTGTGTACGGTGGTTCAGGTTATGGACACTCCCAGGCTTGTGGAGAAACAGAACTGTGTTCTGATGACCCCCACCCCTCCCAGGGGGAGGTTCTAATCTTGCCTGTCTTTGGGGGCTGTTTCATGACCTCCCGCCTTCTGTCTCCCGTGTGCTCTTCTCTGCCAAGCTGCTGAGCCTTTGCAGTTCAGGATCCACACTCAGGAAAGCCCCTCCTGGAAGGTGCCCACCGGCCATGGGGCGGGACTGTTGTCTAGTATTCTGAAGTCCCGTAGACAGGCCTAGGTGGGCAGGTATGAAGGTGTGGTGCCGTCGTGTTTGTGTGGTGGGTGAAGTGTCTCGTGCCCGTCTCTTTCCAGCCTGGAGGGCAGTATGAGCTCTTCGCTGTGGTTGCGCACGTGGGAATGGCGGACTCCGGTCATTACTGTGCCTACATCCGGAATGCTGTGGACGGAAAATCGTTCTGCTTCAATGACTCCAATATTTGCTCGGTGAGAAACGTCATCCACAATCGCCTCCTGCCCACCTCCTGTTAGAGGTTGGGCCACCTC
>NW_016107922.1:9556-11134 GCF_001604975.1 Cebus imitator | reverse complement strand
TTTGTTTCTGGCTTCCAGGTGTCCTGGGAAGACATCCAGTGTACCTACGGAAATCCTAACTACCACTGGTAAGAAACGTACTTGGATAATGGGAGCCCGATGAGCTCATATAGGGTCCTTGGAGCTGCATGAAATGCCCGTTGATCCCCCTGTGATTGACATGCTGATGGCTCACGGTCCGCCTCATCTTCAGCACTCACCCTGCTCCCCGACTTGTCTCACACGTCACACTCCAGGAATATTAAAGCAAAGATCACAACTGTTTTTTTAAATGTTATTTTTGGAGATGGGGTCTTGCTTTGTTGCCCAGGCTGGAGCACTGTGCTGTGTTCGGAGCTCACTGCAGCCTTGAACCTCTGAGCACAGGCGATCCTCCCACCTCAGCCTCCTGAATAGCTGGGACTACAGGCATGCACCACCATGCCTGGCATATTTGATTTGATTTTTGAGACAGAGTTTCACTCTTGTTACCCAGGCTGGAGTGCAATGGCGGGATCTCGGCTCACTGCAACCTCCACCTCCTGGGTTCAAGCGATTCTCCTGTCTCAGCCTCCCGAGTAGCTGGGACTACAGGTGCACGCCACCATGCCCAGCTAATTTTTGTATTTTTAGTAGAGACGGGGTTTCACTATGTTGACCAGGATGGTCTCAATCTCTTGACCTTGTGATGCACCTGCCTCGGCCTCCCAAAGTGCTGGGATTAAAGGCGTGAGCCACCGCGCCCGGCCACTGGTTTTTAAAATTGTTTGCTTACGTAACTTGCCATAACATTAAGACTATGAACTCTTTTGGGGGAAGGATGACTTTTTTCATATTTCTTTGGCTTGCATTAGTAAGTATCAATAAATATGTTTATAACCAATGAGCACAGAGGAGAAGCTGGAGAGAAAGAGGCTGGATGAAGTTAAAGCAGAGAGACTTTGTAAGTTTCTTAGCTGAGCTTTGAGGTTGTACATCAGAAATGCTACATGAGGTGATTTTCAGCTACAGAGATAGGCCTGGTCATTTGAAAAGTAATGGATTAGGTGAAGCTCTCGTTTGGAATCTTCGTTCTGCTTTTCATCTTTCTCTCCTGTTTATTCTGAGCATCCTCTTAGACACCCAATCTCTGCCACTGAGTGGCTGCCATTGATTTGCCTGTTACTGAGATCAGAGGTTGGCAGCCTTCCCTTGTAAAGGGCTGGAGAGAAAGTTCTTCAGGCTTTGTGGTCTGTACAGTGTCTGCTGCAGCCACTGAACTCTGCCCTGTAGAGCAGAAGCAGCCACAGACCGTACCTGGGCGAATGAGCATGGCTGGGCCCAGGTAAATTTATTTCCAAAAAGGGGCTTTGAGGCTGGGTGTGGGCTCACACCTTTAGTTCCAGTACTTTGGGAGGCCGAGGCAGGAGGATCATTTTCGGCCAGGAGTTCAAGACCAGCCTGAGCAACAAAGCAAGACCCATCTCTACAAAGAAATTTAAAAGTCAGGCCGGGCGCGGTGGCTCACGCCTGTAATCCCAGCACTTTGGGAGGCCGAGGCGGGTGGATCACGAGGTCAAGAGATCGAGACCATCCTGGTCAACATGGTGAAACCCCGTC
>NW_016107922.1:4945-7041 GCF_001604975.1 Cebus imitator | reverse complement strand
GCGGCCTTCTCTTTTCTTTGCAGAGATGAGGTCTTGCTCTGTTGCCCAGGCTGGAGTGCGGTGGTGCGATCACGGCTCACTGCAGCCTTGAACTCCTGTGCTCAAGTGATTCTCTTGCCTCAGCTTTCTTAGTAGCTGAGACTACAGGCACATGCCACCATGCCAGCCTACTTTAAATTTTGTTTATTTTTGTAGAGATGGAATCTCAGTATTCCTCAGGGTGGTCTTGAACTCCTGGCCTCAAGCAGTCCTCCTGCCTCAATCTTCTGGAGTGCTGGGATTGCAGGTGTGAGCCACCGTGCCTGGCCAGTTCTGGTTATATCTACACAGGCATCAATCAGTCCTCAGGGCTCAGCAGCCTCCAAGGACATGATAGATAAGGAAGGACTTGATGGCCCCATCCGTGCCAGCCCAGGGTCTAGGGTGTCTGTGGTCTGAGAGCTTCTGGGTGGTCACTGGGTCCATTCAGCCCCAAGCCCAGCTCCACTGAGCAGCTCCGAGTGAGGTTGCCTTCCCTCCAACTGCTCGTGTCAGTCTCTGGGACTGTCCTCTCCCGAGGCTCAGAGGAATGAGGTCTCTCCTCACCCCAAGGCCATCTGCTGCTCATGCCCAGACTTCAGTGGGCCTGAGGACACTTGGGGATGAGGGACATTCTCACATGAAGACCCATCCTGCAGAGTACTGATGGAGGATTAGGGATTCATGCAGGGGCCCTGTCCCCCCTCTGGGAACATGGGCCAGCTGAACTGATCTGGGGCGGCAGGACCCCTCTTTTGTTGGGGGACAGCTCGGCTGGTTGGGATTGTCATTGACCATGGTGACAGGATTAGGTTGGGTATCACAGAGGCCCTGGACCCTTAGGTGTGTGGGGAGCTTTGCTGAAAGCACAGAGTTCATGGCTTCACCCTCCCCCGCCCCGTTTTGGGTTTTCAGGTCCCCTGCAGGGCATCGTCCTCGTGGCTGGAGCAGCCTGGCTCTGTCCTCAGGCCCTGTCCTGCACAGGGTCATTGTGGGAATACTGGGCTCATGCCCATCACAGAAGGGACTCCTTTGGGGCCCGGATGCAAACTAGACCATCCCAAGGAGGCTGTCACCATTTTGGTGACACTTTCCAGGGTGGCCTGGTGGTGTCAGGCTCCTGGTCAGGAGGGTGAACTTCCCTCCGCCTCAGCCATTCACCTTGGACTGAGGAAGGCAAGTGGGGTTGACACAGGGGTGACTTCTAATGAATGGGGAGGCTGCATTTGTTCCTCAGCCTGAGCCTGTCAAGAAGAATGAGGTCGGAACACTCCGCCTGCGCCTCCCACCCTGCTTGCCTCCTCCAGGCAGCCCGGGGCTGCCGCGGTGCGCAGGTGCCGGGCCCTGCCTCGCCGGCCATGGTGGAAGGGGGCGCCGTGGGGCGCTGGTGGCGGCGGCGGCTGCGAAGGCGCGGAGCGGCCCCCATGGGCCTGGCTGGGCTGCAGGAAGAGAACGCAGTTGTTACACATCACGAAGTCAAATGCCAGGGGAAACCATTAGCCGGAATCTACAGGAAACCAGAAGAGAAAAGAAATGCTGGGAACGCAGCACGGAGCGCTGTGAAGTCCGAGGAACAGAAGATGAAAGATGCCAGGGGAGGTCCCCTGGCACCTTTTCCAAACCAAAAATCGGAAGCAGCAGAACCTCCAAAAACTCCACCCTCGTCTTGTCATTCCGCCAATGCAGCCGTCGCCAAAAAAAGCCCATCAAGGGCAAACAGGCCCACCCCAAAAAAAAGCTCAAGGAAAAAAACGCAACAGAATTGCAAACTTATGGATTGCTACCCTGTCCGAAGGAGCTCCAGGAAGAGCAACGCTGAACTGCAGTCTGAAGAACGGAAAAGAATAGATGAATTGATTGAAAGTGGGAAGGAAGAAGGAATGAAGATTGACCTCATCGATGGCAAAGGCAGGGGTGTGATTGCCACCAAGCAGTTCTCCCGGGGTGACTTTGTGGTGGAAGACCACGGGGACCTCACTGAGATCACTGACGCCAAGAAGCGGGAGGCTCTGTGCCCACAGGACCCTTCCACGGGCTGCTACATGTACTATTTTCAGTATCTGAGCAAAGCCTCCTGC
>NW_016107922.1:0-3128 GCF_001604975.1 Cebus imitator | reverse complement strand
CCAAAAAAAAAAAAAGAAGAAGAATGAGGTCATCTTTGACATCTTGATTCCTTGCCCCAGAGGCAAGAGAGCAGGAAAGGGACTAGATTGTCACCAAGAATTAAAACAGGCCTTTAAAATAAAGTCCAGAATCTTTAATTATGGGTGGTAGAATATACTGTTAAGAACTTTAGGTGAATTATTGTAAATTCCATTTAGTAAATATGACTGAACTGAGTCTCAGGCTGGGATGGGGTGTCTGGGGACTTCCTGGTCCTGGTCCTTATTTCTCTAGGCAACTCCAAGCCTTCCACATTTCTCCAGAGCCCCAATCCCGCTCTGACGTGCACACCCACCTGGTGTGGGGGCCCCCAACCACCCTGTGCCCTCTCAGGGCTGTGGCTCTGGCTGCATGCTGGGAGGATGGGGTCCTTGCTTGTCTTCCTCAGGGCAGAGGAGTCACAGGAGAAGCAGGTCTTTCTTTTCTTAAAAATGGTCTCTTGAATAACGTCCCTGTGTGTTTTTGTTGATGGGTCCCTGTCCCATCAAGGGTGAAGATGGGGACAGGTGGGGAGGGTGGTGAGGACCGCTTTGCCATGGTGGGACGTGGTATGTGACAAGAGGGAGAAGAGCCCTGAGGCCCACACGTGGGAGTGGAACCGTGGATGTGTGAACAGTGACTGGTGAATGGCAGGGACCAGCAGGGCCCTCAGGTCTCTGGACCGTGGTGGAGTGTGTGGCCTGTGACCGGGAGAGGCACGAGGGGATGGCACTGTGGTCCCTACACAGTTACTCGGTAAAGACCATTCACTCCAAGGAGCCAGGGCCTCCGGCTAGGCCCTGGGCTCACTAATGGGGGGACTCAGCAGCTGGGTCCTCTCTGGCCCAGCAGAGTTCCTGAGCAGGGACCTTTGCATGGTCTCGGCAGGTGCTTCCTCTCCGGGCTCCCCCGATGGATAATGCAAACCTTCTCCCTCCTGGGCCTGCAGCGTGAGCCCAGCCCAAGCCCCGGGGCTCAGGGAGGGCTGGGCAGTCCCAGACAGAAACGCATCTGCAGAAGCAGCCCCTCCTCTGGAGAGGGTGGAAGGAAAGGAGGCATGGGCATTCCCACCCCATGCTGGGGTCAGGGGCTGAGTCCACCGGCCTGGGCTGCTCTCCTCGTGCTCCTCGCTCACTGCACAGGTCTGGCAGGCCTTGAAGACCAGATTTCAGTTCCCAGCTTGTGTCAGCTCCTGCGCCTCAGACCCCCTGAGCCTTACACTAGTGTGTGCCCACACTCACCCGTCTGCGCCTGTAGGCTCCCTCTCCTGGCCTGTGCTGACTTGGCCACTCCCTGCCTGTGCATCCCCGGGGGTGTCTCAGGCTCACCTGCACCCTGTGCTGACTCAGCCACTCCCCACCTGTGCGTCCCCGGCGGTGTGTCAGGCTCACCTGCACCCTGTGCTGATACGGCCGCTCCCTGCCTGTGCGTCCCCGGGTCATCTCCTCACCTGCACCCTGAGCAGTGGCTTCCATGTCGGTGACTGTATGACATGATGGGACACCTCCCTGGTTCCTCCTGAGATACGACCCAGAACTCAGGCAAGTACCAGGGCTCCGGCTGAGTCTGATTTTCACTGAGCTACCACTCTTGGCAGTGGAAGCTGCTTTAGCTCCTCACCGTGTTGACAAAAAGTGTGTAAGACAAAACCCCTGGACCCAGAGACAGTGGCTGCGGGTGTCTTTCCACTAACTTCTGTGGAGCCCCTGAGGAGCCGCCTGCCTCAGTGAGACATGCCCACGAGCAGGAGAGAGACAGGCAAACAGGTAGTGCCTGATCACAAGGCAGCCTCGGGCATCTGAGGAACGCACAGACGGACCAGGCAACCCAGCCCAATGCCCAGCCCTCTAGGATCTGGACTAAATTAGTAGGAGTCAGAACTGTTTTCTGTGCCTGGAAATTCCGATCAGTACAGCCACATCCATCCGCACATGCGCTTCAGCATCTGATTCCGCACAGGGAGCCTGGTGTGTCCAGTGATGCGTCCAGGGCTGACACGTCGGCACTCACCCTGCACAGGGACACACTCTCCTCTGTCCCAGCCAGACGACACGTGAGGGGTACATGGCCACTAACCACCCTCACTGCAAACAGCCCCCAGACTCACCCTCCTCTTCTCTCCATGGCCGCTGCCTTCCTCAGGCCTCTCGCTGTCTCCTAAGGCTCTCGGGTCTTAACCCAGCTCCACGTGCCCCTGCTCCTGCTGTGGGTTCCCTTCTCCAGGGACTCCTCTCCAGGGAGGATGATCTCCAGGCATCAGAGCAGCCCACGGCCCTTCACAGGATGACTCCTCCTCCCAGCCCCGTGGCCAGGCTCTCTGCTCTGCACCCTAGGCCAATCTCGTTAATAAGACAGTAAATTCTTGCTGATTTCCTACAAATGCTGTGTTCCTCCAGCCCGAGAGTGTTTGCAAATGGAGGCTGTTGATGCATTTCTTCTTTATTATTTCTCTTTTTTCTTTCTTTTTGTCTCCTTTCCAATGAACTAACCTCCCTGGGAATTGCCTAAGGCCCTACACAAGGTGAGAAGTGGTCTCAGCAGATGGAGGGTGGGCAGCGTCTCTTAGTGCAGGGCGCTGTTACGTTTTAGCTCCGCAATTAGTTTTCCTAGAACTCCCAGGACAGCACCTCAGCCACACAAACCATTTGGCACAGGCCCCTGAAGTCGCTTGCATGAGTCCTTTTACAATATAAAAGCAGAGAATCTCTCCTGGTTACCCACTGAGTGACAGCTGGTGATGGCAGGGCATGGTGGGCATGGCTGTGGTGCGGGGAGCAGGAAGGTGGGTCTGTGAGGTCCCCGCTGCCCTGGGCTTCCTGAGACCCGAAGTCCCCACAGCTGTGGGTCTTGTGCCTGCAGCCCACACCTGCAGGGAAGACAGCGGATGGTGTCTGACACTCTGTGGGACCTGGCACTCTGAGGAAGGGGAATTGTGAACATTGGCTCATCTGCTCTACATTCCTCCTCCCTACCGAAAACATAAACTGCTCCGAGACAGGTCTCACAGAGAAGAACCAGCCCAGAGACGGATGTGTGTGGAGAGCTGCCCTCTGGGTGTGGGGAGGTGCTGGGAGGAACGGAGGCCACTCACACCTGCCTTGGAGGGAAC